>NC_060194.1:3825750-4015750 GCF_021184085.1 Oncorhynchus gorbuscha | reverse complement strand
GTAAGTAAGTAAGTAAATGTAAGTGTCAGTAAGTAAAAGTAAGTAAAAGTAAGTGTAAGTAAAATAAGTGTAAGTAAGTAAGTAAAAGTAAGTGTCAGTAAGTAAGTAAAGTAAAAGTAAGTAAGTAAGTAATGTAGTAAGTAAGTAAGTAAAAAAGTAAGTAAGTAAGTAAAGTAAGTAAGTAAGTAAGTAAGTAAGTAAGTGTCAGTAAGTAAGTAAGTAAAGTAAGTGTGTGTAAAGTAAGTAAGTAAGTAAAAGTAAGTAAGTAAGTAAGTAAAGTAAGTAAGTAAAGTAAGTAAGTGTGTGTGTAAGTAAGTAATGTGTAAGTAAGTAGTAAAGTAAGTAAGTAGTGTGTAAGTAAAAGTAAGTAAGTAAAGTAAGTAAGTAAGTAAGTAAGTAAAATAAGTAAAAAGTAAAAGTAAGTGTGTGTCAGTAAAAGTAAGTAAGTAAAAGTAAGTAAGTAAGTAAGTAAGTGAAAGTAAGTAAGTAAATAGTAAGTAAGTAAGTAAGTAAGTGTGTGTCAGTAAGTAAGTAAGTAAGTAAAAGTAAGTAAGTAAGTAAATGTCAGTAAGTAAAGTAAGTGTAAGTAAAGTAAGTAAAAAATGAAAGTAAAGTAAGTAAAGTAAGTAAAGTAAGTAAGTAAGTAAGTAATAAGTAAGTAAGTAATAAGTAAGTAAGTAAGTAAAGTAAGTAAGTAAGTAAGTGTAAATAAAGTAAGTAAAAAGTAAGTAAGTAAGTGTAAGTAAAGTAAAATGTAAGTAAGTAAGTGTGTGTCAGTAAGTAAAGTAAGTAAGTAAGTAAGTAAATAAGTAAAGTAAGTAAGTAAGTGTAAGTAAGTAAGTAAGTAAGTGTAAGTAAGTAAGTAAGTAAGTAAGTAAAGTAAAGTAAGTAAGTAAGTAATAAGTGTAGTAAGTAAGTAAAGTAAGTAAGTAAGTAAGTAAATAAGTGTGTCAGTATAAAGTAAGTAAGTAAGTAAATAGTAAGTAAGTAAGTAAGTAAAAGTAGTGTAAGTAAGTAAGTAAGTAAATCAGTAAGTAAGTAAGTAAGTGTAAGTAAATAAATCCAGTAAAAAGTAAGTAAAGTGTGTAAGTAAGTAAGTAAAAGTAGTAAGTAAGTAAGTAAGTGTGTGTAAGTAAGTAAGTAAGTAAGTAAATCAGTAAGTAAGTAAGTGTGTGTAAAGTAAAGTAAGTGAAAAAGTAAAGTAAGTTCAATGTAAGTAATAAGTAAGTAAGTAAGTAAGTAAGTAAAGTAAAATAAGTAAGTAAAAGTAAGTAAGTAAGTGTGTGTCAGTAAGTAAGTAAGTAAGTAAAGTAAGTAAGTGTGTGTAGTAAGTAAGTAAGTAAGTAAGTAAGTGTGTGTAAGTAAGTAAGTAAAAGTAAGTAAGTAAGTAAGTAAAGTGTAAGTCAGTAAGTAATAAGTAAGTAAAGTAAGTAAGTAAGTGTAAGTAAGTAAGTAAGTAAGTAATGTAAGTAAGTAAATGAAGTAAGTAAGTAAGTAAGTAAGTAAGTAAGTAAGTAAAAGTAAGTAAGTAAGTAAGTAAGTAAGTAAGTAAGTAATGAAATAAGTAAAAGTAAATATAGTAAGTAAGTAAGTAAGTAAGTAAGTAAAAAGTAAGTAAGTAAGTAAAGTAAGTAGTAGTAAGTAAAAGTAAGTAAGTAAAGTAAGTGTGTAAATAAGTAAGTAAAAGTAAGTAAGTAAGTAAGTAAGTAAGTAAAGTGTGTGTAGTAAAAGTAAGTAAAGTAAGTAAGTAAGTAAGTAATGTCAGTAAAGTAAGTAAAGTAAGTAAAGTAAAAGTAATGTCAGTAAAAGTAAGTAAGTAAGTAAAGTAAGTAAGTAAGTAAGTAAGTAAGTAAGTAAAGTAGTAAGTAAGTAAGTAAGTGTAAGTAAGTAAGTAAGTAATAAGTAAGTGTGTGTAAGTAAGTAAGTGTGTGTCAGTAAGTAAGTAAGTAAGTAAGTAAGTAAGTAAGTAAGTAAGTAAGTAAATAAGTAAGTAAAGTAAGTAAGTAAGTAAGTAAGTAAAGTAAGTAAGTAAGTAAAGTAAGTAAGTAAGTAAGTAAGTGTGTGTCAGTAAGTAAGTAAGTAAGTAAGTAAGTAAGTAAGTAAAGTAGTAAGTAAGTAAGTAAAGTAAGTAAAGTGTCAGTAAGTAAGTAAGTAAAAGTAAAAAGTAAAGTAAGTAAGTAAAAGTAAGTAAGTAAGTAAGTGTGTGTCAGTAAGTAAGTAAGTAAGTAAGTAAGTAAGTAAGTGTGTGTCAGTAAGTAACCAAAGTAAGTAAGTAATGTAAGTAAGTAAATGTCAGTAGTAAGTAAGTAAGTAAAGTAAGTAAGTAAGTAAGTAAGTAAGTAAGTGTAAGTCAGTAAGTAAGTAAGTATAAGTAAGTAAGTAAAGTAAGTAAATAAGTAAGTAAGTGTGTGTCAGTAAAGTAAGTAAGTAAGTAAGTCAGTAGTAATGTAAGTAAGTGTGTGTGAAGTAAGTAAGTGTAAATCAGTAAGTAAGTAAGTAAGTAAGTAAGTAGTAAGTAAGTAAGTAAGTAAGTAAAGTAAGTAAGTGTGTGTAAGTAAGTAAGTAAAAGTCAGTAAATGTAAGTAAGTGTAAGTAAGTAAGTAAGTAAGTGTAAGTAAGTGTGTGTCAGTAAGTAAGTAAAGTAAGTAAGTAAAAAGTAAGTAAGTAAAGTAAGTAAGTGTGTGTAAGTAAGTAAGTAAGTGTGTCAGTAAGTAAGTAAGTAAGTAAGTAAAAATAAAGTAAGTAAATAAAGTAAGTAAGTAAGTGTAAAGTAAGTAAAGGAAAGTAAGTAAGTAAGTGTGTGTAAGTAAGTAAAGTAAGTAAGTAAGTAAAGTAAGTGTGTGTAAGTAAGTAAGTAAGTAAGTAAAGTAAGTGTGTAAAGTAAAGTAAGTAAGTAAGTAAGTAAGTATAGTATGTAAGTAAGTAAGTAAGTAAGTAAAAAGTAAAGTAAAAAAATGTGTGTGTAAGTAAGTATGTCAGTAAAAAGTAAGTAAGTAAGTAAGTAAATAAGTAAGTAAATAAGTAAGTAAGTAAGTAAGTAAGTAATGAAATGTGTAAATAAGTAAATAAGTAAAAGTAAGTAAGTAATAAGTGTGTGTAAGTAAGTAAGTAAATAAGTAAGTAAGTGTGTGTAAGTAGTCAGTAAGTAAGTAAGTAAAGTAAGTAAGTAAGTAGTAAAGTAAAGTAAAATGTAAGTAAGTAAGTAAGTCAGTAAAGTAAGTAAGTAAAGTAAGTGTGTGTCAGTAAGTAAGTAAGTGAAGTAAAAGTAAGTAAGTAAGTGTGTGTCAGTAAGTAAGTAAGTGTGTGTAAAGTAAGTAAGTAGTAAGTAAAGTAAGTAAGTAAGTAAGTAAGTAAGTGTGTAAGTAAGTGTAAGTAAGTCAAGTAAGTAAGTAAGTCAGTAAGTAAGTAAGTGTAAAAAGTAAGTAAGTAAGTAAGTAAGTAAGTAAGTAAGTAAGTAAGTAAGTAAGTAAGTAAGTAAGTAAGTAAAGTAATAAGTAGTAAGTAAGTAAGTAAGTGTAAATGTAAGTAAGTAAGTAAGTGTGTGTAAGTAAGTAAGTAAGTAAGTAAGTAAAGTGTGTGTAAGTAAGTAAAGTAAGTAGTAAGTAAGTAAGTATGTGTAAGTAAGTAAGTAAGTGTGTAAGTAAAGTAAGTAAGTAAGTAAGTAAGTAAGTGTCAGTATCAGTAAGTAAGTAAGTAAGTAAGTAAGTAAATAAGTAAAGTAAGTAAGTAAGTAAGTAAGTAAGTAAAGAAGTGTAAAGTAAGTAAGTAAGTAAGTAAGTAAGTAAATAAGTGTGTAGTAAGTAAGTAAGTAAGTAAGTGTGTGTCAGTAAGTAAGTAAGTAAGTAAGTAAGTAAGTAAGTAAGAAAAAGTAAGTAAATGTAAGTAAGTAAGTAAAAGTAAAGTAAGTGTGTAAGTAAGTAAGTAAGTAAATAAGTGTGTGTGTAAGTAAGTAAGTAAGTAAGTAAATAAGTAAGTAAGTAAGTAAGTAAAGTAATGTAAATAAGTAAAGTAAGTAAAGTAAGTAAGTAAAGTGTGTGTAAGTAAGTAAGTAAGTAAGTAAGTAAGTAAGTAAGTAAGTAAGTGTAAGTAAGTAAGTAAGTAAAGTGTAAGTAAGTAATAGTAATAAGTAAGTAAAGTAAGTAAGTAAGTAAGTAAGTGTGTGTCAGTAAGTAAGTAAGTAAGTAAGTAATGTCAGTAAGTAAGTAAGTAAGTAAGTAAGTGTGTAAGTGTAGTAAGTAAGTAAGTAAGTAAGTAAGTGTATGTAAGTAAGTAAGTAAGTAAGTAAGTAAGTAAGTAAGTAAATGTGTGTAAGTAAGTAAGTAAGTAAGTAAGTAAGTAAGTAAGTAAGTAAGTGTGTGTAAGTAAGTAAGTGTAAAGTAAAGTAAGTAAGTAAATGAAAGTGTGTGTGTAAGTAAGTAAGTAGTAAGTAAGTAAATAAGTAAGTAAGTAAGTAAGTAAGTGTAAGTCAGTAAAGTAAGTAAGTAAGTAAAGTAAGTAAGTAAGTAAGTGTGTGTAAGTAAGTGTAAAGTAAAGTAAGTAAGTAAGTAAGTAAGTGTGTGTCAGTAAGTAAGTAAGTAAAGTAAGTAAGTAAGTAAATAAAGTAAGTAAGTAAGTAAGTAAGTAAGTAAGTAAGTAAGTAAGTAAGTAAGTAAAGTAAGTAAGTAAGTAAGTAATAAGTAAGTCAGTAAGTAAAGTAAAAAGTAAGTGTGTGTAAGTAAGTAAAGTATAAGTCAGAAGTAAGTAAGTGTGTAAGTCAGTAAGTAAGTAAGTAAAGTGTGTGTCAGTAAGTAAGTAAGTAAGTAAGTAAGTAAGTAAGTGTAAGTGTAAGTAAGTAAGTAAGTAGTAAAGTAAGTAAGTAAGTAAGTGTGTCAGTCAGTAAGTAAGTAAGTAAGTAAGTAAGTAAGTGTGTGTAAGTAAAGTAAGTAGTAAGTGTGTGTAAGTAAGTAAGTAAGTGTAAAGTAAGTAAGTAAAGTAAGTAAGTATGAAAGTAAGTAAGTAAAGTAAGTAAGTGTAAAGTAAGTAAGTAAGTAAGTAAAAAAAGTGTAAGTAAGTAAGTAAGTGTGTGTCAGTAAGTAAGTAAGTAAATAAAGTAAGTAAAGTAAGTAAGTAAGTAAAAAGTAAGTGTGTCAGTAAGTAAGTAAGTGTGTGTCAAAGTAAGTAAAGTAAGTAGTAAGTAAGTAAGTAAGTAAATAAGTAAAGTAAAGTAAAGTAAGTAAGTAAGTAAGTGTGTAAGTAAGTAAGTAAGTAAGTAAGTAAGTAAGTAAAAAGTGTGTAAGTAAGTAAGTAAGTGTGTAAGTAAGTAAGTGTAAGTGTGTCAGTAAGTAAGTAAGTGTGTGTAAGTAAGTAAGTAAGTGTGTGTAAGTAAAAAGTAGTAAGTAAGTAAGTGTGTCAGTAAGTAAGTGTAAGTAAGTAAGTAAGTGTGTGTAAGTAAGTAAGTAAGTAAGTGTGTGTCAGTAAGTAAGTAAGTGTGTAAGTAAAGTAAGTGTGTGTCAGTAAGTAAGTAGTAAGTAAAGTAAGTAAGTAAGTAAGTAAGTAAGTGTAAGTAAGTAAGTAAGTAAGTAAGTAATAAGTGTGTGTAAGTAAGTAAGTAAGTAAGTAAAGTGTGTGTAAGTAAGTAAGTAAGTAAGTAAGTAAAGTAAGTAAGTAAGTAAGTAAGTAAATAAAGTAAGTAAGTAAGTAAGTAAGTAAAGTAAGTAAGTAAGTAAGTAAGTAAGTAAGTAAGTAAGTAAGTGTAAGTAAGTAAGTAAAGTAAAAGTGAGTGTAAGTAAGTAAGTAAGTAATGTAAGTAAGTAAGTAAGTAAAGTAAGTGTGTGTAAAGTAAGTAAGTAAGTAAGTAAGTATGTGTGTCAGTAAGTAAGTAAATAAGTAAGTAAGTATGTGTGTGTAAGTAAGTAAGTAAGTAAGTAAGTATGTGTGTGTAAGTAAGTAAGTAGTGTAGTAATAGTAAGTAAGTAATAAAGTAAGTAAAAGTAAGTAAGTAAGTAAGTAAGTAGTAAGTAAAGTAAGTAAGTAAGTAAGTAAAAATAAGTAATATAATAAAGTAAGTAAGTAAGTGTGTCAGTAAGTAAGTAAGTAAGTAAGTAAAAATATAAAGTAAGTAAGTAAGTAAGTAAAAAATGTAAGTAAGTAAGTATGTGAAATCAGTAAGTAAGTAAGTAAAGTAAGTAAGTAAGTAAGTATGTGTGTGTCAGTAAGTGTGTGTAAGTAAGTAAGTGTAAAGTAAGTAAGTAAGTGTGAAGTAAGTGTGTGTAAGTAAGTAAGTAAGTAAGTGTGTGTAAGTAAGTAAGTAAGTGTGTGTCAGTAAGTAAGTGAAAGTAAGTAAAGTAAGTAAGTGTGTAAGTAAGTAAAGTAAGTGTGTGTCATAAGTAAAGTAAGTGTGTGTCAGTAAGTAAGTAAGTAAAGTAAGTAATGTGTCAGTAAGTAAGTAAGTAAGTAAGTGTGTGTCAGTAAGTAAGTAAGTAAGTAAGTGTGTGTCAGTAAGTAAAGTAAGTAGTAAGTAAAGTAAGTAAGTAAAGTAGTAAGTAAGTAAAGTAAGTAAGTAAGTAAGTAAGTAAGTAAGTAAGTAAGTAAGTAAGTAAGTAAATAAGTAAGAAAGTAAGTAAGTAAGTAAGTGTGTGAAAGTAAGTAAGTATGTGTGTGTAAGTAAGTAAGTAAGTAAGTAAAAGTAAGTAAGTAAATAATATGTGTGTGTAGTAAGTAAGTGTGTGTAAGTAAGTAAGTAAGTGTGTGTAAGTAAGTAAAGTAAGTAAGTAAGTAAGTAAGTGTGTGTCAGTAAGTAAGTAAGTAAGTAAGTGTGTGTAAAAGTAAGTAAGTAAGTGTGTGTCAGTAAGTAAGTAAGTAAGTAAGTGTGTGTAAGTAAGTAAGTAAGTAAGTAAGTAAGTAAGTAAGTAAGTGTGTGTAAGTAAGTGTGTGTCAGTAAGTAAGTAAGTGTGTGTCAGTAAGTAAGTAAGTAAATAAATATGTGTGTGTCAGTAAAGTAAGTAAGTAAGTAAGTGTGTGTCAGTAAGTAAGTAAAGTAAGTGTAAAGTCAGTAAGTAAGTAAGTAAGTAAGTGTGTGTCAGTAAGTAAGTAAGTAAGTAAGTGTGTGTCAGTAAGTAAGTAAGTAAGTAAGTAAAAGTGTGTGTAAGTAAGTAAGTAAGTAAGTAAGTAAGTAAATAAGTAAGTAAGTAAGTAAGTAAGTAAGTAAGTGTGTGTCAGTAAGTAAGTAAGTAAGTAAGTAAGTATGTAAGTAAGTAAGTAAATGTAAAGTGTGTAAGTAAGTAAGTAAGTAAGTAAGTAAGTAAGTAAGTATGTGTGTGTAAGTAAAGTAAGTAAGTAAGTATGTGTGTGTCAGTAAGTAAGTAAGTAAAGTAAGTAAGTAAAAAATAAGTAAGTAAATAAGTAAGTAAGTAAGTAAATAAGTAAATAAGTAAAAGTAAAAGTGTGTAAGTAAGTAAGTAAGTAAGTAAGTAAGTAAGTAAGTAAGTAAGTAAGTAAGTAAGTAAGTGTGTGTCAGTAAGTAAGTAAGTAAGTAAGTAAGTGTGTGTAAGTAAGTAAAGTAAAGTGTGTGTAAGTAAGTAAGTAAGTGTGTGTCAGTAAAAGTAAGTGTGTGTAAGTAAGTAAGTAAGTGTGTGTCAGTAAGTAAGTGTAAAGTAAGTAAGTAAGTGTGTGTAAAGTAAGTAAGTAAGTGTGTGTAAGTAAGTAAGTAAGTGTGTAAGTAAGTAAGTAAAGTAAGTAAGTAAGTGTGTGTCAGTAAGTAAGTAAGTAATATAAAGTGTGTGTCAGTAAGTAAGTAAGTAAGTAAAGTAAGTAAGTGTGTGTCAGTAAGTAAGTAAAGTAATGAAAGAAGTGTGTAAGTAAGTAAGTAAGTAAAGTAAGTAAGTAAAGTGTAAGTAAGTAAAGTAAGTAAGTAAGTGAAGTAAGTAAATAAGTAAGTAAGTGTGTGTCAGTAAGTAAGTAAATAAGTAAGTAAATGTGTAAAGTAAGTAAGTAAGTGTGTGTCAGTAAGTAAGTAAAAGTAAGTAAGTGTGTGTCAGTAAGTAAGTAAGTAATATAAGTGTGTAAGTAAGTAAAGTAAGTAAGTAAGTAAGTAAGTAAGTAAAGTAAATGTAAGTGTAAGTAAGTAAGTAAGTAAGTAAGTATGTGTGTAAAGTAAGTGTAAAGTAAGTAAGTAAGTAAGTAAAGTAAAATGTGTGTAAGTGTAAGTAAGTAAGTAAAGTAAGTAAGTAAGTGTGTGTCAGTAAAGTAAGTAAGTAAGTAAGTAGTAAGTAAGTAAGTAAGTAAGTAAGTAAGTAAGTAAGTAAGTGTAAGTAAGTGTAAGTAAGTAAGTAAGTAAGTGTAAGTAAGTAAGTAAGTGTAAAGTAAGTAAGTAAGTAGTAAGTAAAAGTAAAAAGTAAAGTGTAAGTAAAGTAAGTAAGTGTAAGTAAAAGTCAGTAAGTAAGAAAGTAGTAAGTAAGTAAGTAAGTGTAAGTAAAGTAAGTAAGTAAGTAAAGTAAGTAAAGTAAGTAAGTGTAAGTAAGTAAGTAAGTAAGTAAAGTAAGTAAGTAAGTAAGTAAGTAAGTGTGTAAAGTAAGTAAGTAAAGTAAGTAAGTAAGTAAGTGTAAGTAAGTAAGTAATGTGTAAGTAAGTAAAATGTAAGTAAGTAAGTAAGTAAGTAAGTAAGTAAGTAAAGTGTAAGTAAGTAAGTAAGTAAGTAAGTGAAAGTAAGTGTAAGTAAGTAAAGTAAGTAAGTAAGTAAAATGTAAAGTAAGTGTAAGTAAGTGTAAAGTAAGTAAGTAATGTGTAAGTAAGTAAGTAAGTAAGTAAGTATAAGTAAGTAAAAGTAAGTAAGTAAGTAAGTAAGTGTGTAAGTAAGTAAGTGTGTGTCAAAGTAAGTAAGTAAAAGTCAGTAAGTAAGTAAGTAAGTAAGTGTGTAAGTAAGTAAGTAAGTAAGTGTAAGTAAGTAAAGTCAGTAAGTAAGTAAGTAAGTAAGTATGTGTGTGTAAGTAAGTAAGTAAGTAAGTATGTGTCAGTAAGTAAGTAAGTATGTAAGTAAGTAAAGTGTAAGTAAGTAAGTAAGTAAAGTAGTAAGTGTGTGTAAGTGTAAGTAAGTAAGTATGTGTGTGTAAGTGTAAGTAAGTAAGTATGTGTGTGTCAGTGTAAGTAAGTAAAGTGTGTCAGTGTAAGTAAGTAAGTATGTGTGTGTCAGTGTGTAAGTAAGTATGTGTGTGTAAGTAAGTAAGTAAGTAAGTAAGTAAGTATGTGTGTGTAAGTAAGTAAGTAAGTATGTGTGTGTCAGTGTAAGTAAGTAAGTAAGTATGTGTGTGTCAGTGTAAGTAAGTAAGTAAGTATGTGTGTGTCAGTGTAAAAGTAAGTAAGTGTGTGTAAGTGTAAGTAAGTAAGTAAGTAAGTGTGTGTAAGTAAGTAAAATGTGTGTAAGTAAGTAAGTAAGTATGTGTGTGTAAGTGTAAGTAAGTAAGTAAGTATGTGTGTAAGTAAGTAAGTAAGTGTAAGTAAGTAAGTAAGTATGTGTGTGTAAGTGTAAGTAGTAAGTAAGTAAGTGTAAAGTAAAGTAAGTAAGTGTAAGTAAGTAAGTAAGTGTAAGTAAGTAATAGTAAGTAAGTGTAAGTAAGTAAGTAAGTGTAAGTAAGTAAGTAAGTGTAAGTAAGTAAGTAAGTAAGTGTAAGTAGTAAGTAAGTAAGTAAGTAAGTGTAAAGTAAGTAAGTAAGTGTAAGTAAGTAAGTAAAGTGTAAGTAAGTAAGTAAGTGTAAGTAAGTAAGTAAGTGTAAGTAAGTAAGTAAGTGTGTAAGTAAGTAAGTAAGTAAGTAAGTAAAGTAAGTGTAAGTAAGTGTGTAAGTAAGTAAGTAAGTGTAAGTGTAAAGTAAGTAAGTAAGTGTAAGTGTAAGTAAGTAAGTAAGTGTAAGTAAGTAAGTAAGTGTAAGTAAGTAAGTAAGTGTAAGTAAGTAAGTAAGTGTAAGTAAGTAAAAGTGTAAGTAAGTGTGTGTAAGTAAGTAAGTAAAGTGTAAGTAAGTAAGTAAGTGTAAAGTAAGTAAGTAGTAAGTGTAAGTAAGTAAGTAAGTGTAAGTAAGTAAGTAAGTAAGTAAGTAAGTAAAGTAAGTAAGTAAGTGTAAGTAAGTAAGTATGAAAGTAAGTAAGTAAGTAAGTAAGTAAGTAAGTAAGTAAGTAAGTAAGTAAGTAAGTAAGTAAGTGTGTGTAAGTAAGTAAGTAAGTAAGTAAGTAAGTAAGTAAGTAAGTAAGTAAGTAAGTAAGTAAGTAAGTAAGTAAGTAAGTAAGTAAGTAAGTAAGTAAGTAGTAAGTAAGTAAGTAAGTAAGTAAGTGTGTGTCAGTAAGTAAGTAAGTAAGTAAGTGTGTGTCAGTAAGTAAGTAAGTAAAGTAAGTAAGTAAGTGTATGTGTAAGTAAGTAAGTATGTGTGTAAGTAAGTAAGTATGTGTGTGTCAGTAAGTATGTGTGTGTGTAAGTAAGTATGTGTGTGTCAGTAAGTATGTGTGTGTCAGTAAGTAAGTAAGTAAGTAAGTGTCAGTAAGTAAGTAAGTAAGTAAAAGTAAAAAGTAAGTAAGTAAGTAAATGTAAGTAAGTAAGTAAGTAAGTAAGTAAGTAAGTGTGTGTAAGTAAGTAAGTAAGTAAGTAAGTGTGTGTAAGTAAGTAAGTAAGTGTGTGTAAGTAAGTAAGTAAGTGTGTGTCAGTAAGTAAGTAAGTGTGTGTCAGTAAGTAAGTAAGTGTGTGTCAGTAAGTAAGTAAGTGTGTGTCAGTAAGTAAGTAAGTGTGTGTCAGTAAGTAAGTAAGTGTGTGTCAGTAAGTAAGTAAGTGTGTGTCAGTAAGTAAGTAAGTGTGTGTCAGTAAGTAAGTAAGTGTGTGTCAGTAAGTAAGTAAGTGTGTGTCAGTAAGTAAGTAAGTGTGTGTGTCAGTAAGTAAGTAAGTAAGTAAGTAAGTGTGTGTCAGTAAGTAAGTAAGTAAGTAAGTAAGTGTGTGTCAGTAAGTAAGTAAGTAAGTAAGTAAGTGTGTGTCAGTAAGTAAGTAAGTAAGTAAGTGTGTGTCAGTAAGTAAGTAAGTAAGTGTGTGTCAGTAAGTAAGTAAGTGTGTGTCAGTAAGTAAGTAAGTGTGTGTCAGTAAGTAAGTAAGTAAGTAAGTGTGTGTCAGTAAGTAAGTAAGTAAGTATGTGTGTGTCAGTGTAAGTAAGTAAGTAAGTAAGTAAGTAAGTATGTGTGTGTCAGTGTAAGTAAGTAAGTAAGTAAGTAAGTAAGTATGTGTGTGTCAGTGTAAGTAAGTAAGTAAGTAAGTAAGTATGTGTGTGTAAGTAAGTAAGTAAGTAAGTAAGTATGTGTGTGTCAGTGTAAGTAAGTAAGTAAGTAAGTAAGTAAGTATGTGTGTGTCAGTGTAAGTAAGTAAGTAAGTAAGTAAGTAAGTATGTGTGTGTCAGTGTAAGTAAGTAAGTAAGTAAGTAAGTATGTGTGTGTCAGTGTAAGTAAGTAAGTAAGTAAGTAAGTATGTGTGTGTCAGTAAGTAAGTAAGTATGTGTGTGTCAGTAAGTAAGTAAGTATGTGTGTGTCAGTAAGTAAGTAAGTATGTGTGTGTCAGTAAGTAAGTAAGTATGTGTGTGTCAGTAAGTAAGTAAGTATGTGTGTGTCAGTAAGTAAGTAAGTATGTGTGTGTCAGTAAGTAAGTATGTGTGTGTGTGTCAGTGTAAGTAAGTAAGTATGTGTGTGTCAGTGTAAGTAAGTAAGTAAGTAAGTAAGTATGTGTGTGTCAGTGTAAGTAAGTAAGTAAGTAAGTAAGTATGTGTGTGTCAGTGTAAGTAAGTAAGTAAGTAAGTATGTGTGTGTCAGTGTAAGTAAGTATGTGTGTGTGTCAGTGTAAGTAAGTATGTGTGTGTGTCAGTGTAAGTAAGTATGTGTGTGTGTCAGTGTAAGTAAGTATGTGTGTGTGTCAGTGTAAGTAAGTATGTGTATGTGTCAGTGTAAGTAAGTATGTGTATGTGTGTGTTGGGGTGTCAGTGTAAGTATGTGTGTGTGTCAGTGTAAGTATGTGTGTGTTGGGGTGTCAGTGTAAGTATGTGTGTGTTGGGGTGTCAGTGTAAGTATGTGTGAGTGTGTGGGTAGAGTCCAGTGTGTCGAGTCATTGCAAGAGAGTTAGTGCAAAAAAGGCTCCTTGCAGGTAGTCTGGGTAGCCATTTGATTAGCTATTTGGCAGTCATGTATAGCAGTCTTTTAGCTTGGGGGTAGAAGCTTGGTGCACTGGTACTGCTTGCTGTGCGGTAGCAGAGAGAACAGTCTATGATGTGGGGGGCCTTTTCGAACACTGCCTGATGTAAAGGTCCTGGATGGCAGGGACCTCGGCCTTAGTGATATACTGGGCTGTACTCACCACCTTCTGTAGCGCCTTGTAGACTGCCTCACAGTTGTCATACAAAGCGGTGATGGAGCCAGTCAAGATGCACTCAATGGGGCAGCTGTAGAACCTTTTGTGGATCTGAGGGCCCATGCCAAATCTTTTCAGCCTCCTGAGGGGGGTAGAGGCACTGTCGTGCCCTCTTCACAACTGTGTGGATGTGTGTGGGCCATGTTAATTCCTAGGTGATGTGGACACCGAGAAACTTGAAGCTCTCAACCTGCTGCACTACAGCCCCATTGATGTGGATAGGGGCGTGCTCGCTTCTTCGTTTCATGTAGTCCACGATCAGCTCCTTTGTCTTTCTGAAATTCAGGCGGAGGATGTTGTCCTGGCACCACACTGCCAGGTCTCTGACATCCTCCCTATAGGCTGACTCATCGTCATCCATGATCAGTCCTACTACCGTTGTGTCATTAGTAAACATGATGATGATGTTGGAGTAATTATGTAATTACATTATGTAAATAGTTTCTCGTTTTGGGTTTTCTTCATTGATTATGTGGACGAATCAGGATAAGGTGAAGGTAGTGCTTAAACTGGGGTCATGTGCACAGTAGTTATTGTACCCTCAGGGAAACACTAAAGACGGATCGATCGTTCCACATTTATATTTTCATTAAATGTTTCACATTAGCACCCCCAAAACAATCATTTGTAGTACATAAATGTATCGATATATGTCACTGTTTTTGTTGACATCGGACATTTTTTCATTAAAGCGATGCTGCTGTGCCGGTGAACAGCTTTGGAACACTGAGCCATTGACTGTACCAGGTGGCTGTGTATTGAGTGGGTTGCTTTTTGACAATAAGGCACTGGAATGTCTAAAGCCATAAACTATTGAACCTAGAAGACCGAGAGACGGGAGTAGGCAAGGAGTCACCCGTAATTGGCAAGAGGAATGTCGAGTTGTCCTGAAAAGCATTGTAAGCTAACATGGCAAGCTGAGTGAGTGTCAAGCTAGCTACATTAGCATTTTACAGCCAGACTGTGTCAGTTGTACATGTAGTTAGCCAGATAATTAAGTAAACTGCAATTATCATAAACCTTCATTATCTAGCTACCTACAGTAAAATAAGGAGGAGCATGATGTTGTGATGATGGAATACGTCGAGGAGCAATTGTTAGTGAGGTGAGACGTGGTGCCATAACAGAATTCTCCCGGATGGCATGTCGTATTTTTAAATCAGCTCTATTGTTGTCATTTACCAACATGAATCATGAACTAGGCAAACTGATACATGAATACTAAATGCAGGTAAAAATTTTATTCAGTTGATCTCTGCAGGTTTGTCATCTGATTCTTTGGAGCCTGTTGGGTAATAATCCGAATTAGTTAGGTAACCTAGATAAGATGTTTTATATTCATTATATGCTCCTTGAGTTACTTCTCATCAGAATGTCTATTTTTGTATAGTACTGTGGGCCGGTTGCAGTTCTGTTCTCTGTCATGGGTTAAGTTACTTGGGCCGCAGAGAGGGGAGGGGTCAAGCTTGTCTTCATTTGTAAACATATCTTTTAAATCAATTATCTCTTGGCTCCACAATGTCTGTGTGCCAGTCACTGTGTCTCTGTGATCTTGTCAAGGAGGGGTGCATTTGATATATGCCTGTTGATAGTTTTTGTTTTATGGTCCTGAGAGCGAGATAAGAACATAGTTTAGTAGACAAAGCTGAACGATAATTTATAGCCAATGCTGTCTGACTATGTGTGTCTTTGCTATAAAGGATCTCAGTTGCAGTGTGTAAGGACTCTCAGAGAATTCATTGATAGACACTGAATTGATCTGAGAGTCACAGGGTTGTGATGGAGCTCATATAATTAAAGATGGACTTTATGATAACTGACTTGTGTGTGGTTTGCTCTCATGATTTGGTAAATACGGGAAATTTCCACGACAAGCCTGAAGGAGATAAATGTCTTGCCTTGTAGAATGTCAGCGTTTATCTGCATCCAGGTTAACCTCTTCAACCTATGGGGGCGCTATGTCATTATTGGATGTTAAAAACGTGCCCGTTTTAAGTGCAATATTTTGTCACAAAAAGATGCTCGACTATGCATATAATTGGCAGCTTTGGATAGAAAACACTCTACCGTTTCCAAAACTGCAAAGATATTATCTGTGAGTGCCCCAGAACTGATGCTACAGGCGAAACCAAGATGAAACTTCAAACAGGAAATGAGGAACTGATGCTACAGAGATCAAGTTGAAACCAAGATGAAACTTCAAACAGGAAATGAGCAGGATTTTTGACGCTCTGTTTTTCATTGTCTCCTTATATGGCTGTGAAAGCGCCACGAATTAGCCTGCCCTTTCTATCGTTTCTCCAAGTTGTCTGCAGCATTGTGACGTATTTGTAGGCATATCATTGGAAGATTGGCCATAAGAGACTACATTTACCAGGGGTCCGCCCGGTGTCCTTTGTTGAAATTGTTGCGTAATCTCCAAGCTGCTCGCATTCATCCATGTGATTGAGACAGAGAGGAGACTTCCAGAAATGATATATCATGAAGAGATATGTGAATAACACCTTGAGGATTGATTCTAAACAACGTTTACCATGTTTCAGTCGATATCATGGAGTTAATGTGGAAGAAAGTTTGGCGTTTGGATGAATGAATTTTCTTTTTTTTTTTGGTAGCCAAACATGACGCAGAAAACGGACCGATTTCTCCTGCACAAATAATCTTTCAGGAAAAACTGAACATTTGCTATCTAACTGAGTCTCCTCATTGAAAACATCTGAAGTTCTTCAAAGGTAAATTATTTTATTTGAATGGTTTTCTGGTTTTTGTGAAAATGTTGCCTGCTGAATGCTAACGCTAAATGCTATGCTAACGCTAAATGCTGTTACACAAATGCTTGTTTTGCTATGGTTGAGAAGCATATTTTTGAAATTCTGAGATGACAGTGTTGTTAACAAAAGGCTAAGCTTGAGAGCTAGCATATTTATTTCATTTCATTTGTGATTTTCATGAATAGTTAACGTTGCGTTATGGTAATGAGCTTGAGGCTGTATTCACGATCCCGGATCTGGGATGGCTTGACGCAAGAAGTTAAAGCTGGCTACCAGCAGGAACCTGGAGCACTCTGTGTCAGTAAGTTATGATATTGTTTTCCTTTACATTACATGATATTATTACAAGAGCACTAATTCTCCACTCATGAGTGGATAAGCCCTATGCACCCTACACATGTATAATCATGGAGTAACTCACTGTCAGAGAGACTGTGGTTAGAGGGTTCGGCAGGAGGCCCTTGGCCAGTGGGAGGTCAGGGGTGGGGGCTCTATTTCAAGCAAACTCACCAACTCTATCCATCTCTCTCCAAGTGCTACATAGACAGAATGGTTCAAGGACCTCCAGAGCCCTCTGACCATCTACTTGTGATCTCTCCAGAGCACAGACAAGTAAGATCCACTCGTAATAGTATACTTGACGCACTCTGTAAATCTCCTTCACTATGGCAGTCTGCCTGTGTGATTTCAATGCATATTATTTAGGGCCACTGGTTGGGTTGAATTGAATGTACTAGCTCAAACTCGTGCCCTCTACCTGTAATAGTCTACCAGACTTTTATAAAAACTAGCATGTGTCCATCCCCCTATTCCTAGGTGAGTCTTCTGGGCTATAGAACTCCAGAGCAACACATCCGCAAACCTGCCACCCATTGTCAGCTATCCGCAAACAGTTCCCTGTAGAATCATCCAACTAAAACATTTTTTTTTCTTGGCCACATTTTGGGGGTGACCAAATGCAACATTTTTATTTTCAATTGTCAGTTTACAAAAAACACTTTTTCATAGAATGTTTGGCACATTTGTCTGAATTGTGTATATATTTTTCCTTCTGTGGTTACTTCCACATCAAGGCAGCACTTAGAGTATATGATTAAAAAGGTCTACAGTCAGTCTCATTTCCAGGGTGAATACATTTTTATTCATGAATATCAGACACATCACCCGGGCGTGTCAACTAAAATATACTGCATATCCCAGTCCAGACTGAAGAATGGTCTAAATAGACGAAGTGAATATAAGTCAGTACTTTTGCCCGTAGTACTTCGTATGAATTTGAGTGGTTACATATAATCCTTGTTGACAGAATGGCTGTGAGAGAGAGACTGTTGCTGTGCTCCCAGGTAAGGCCTGTGCTTCTGGTTGCACTGAAGGCCCCAGTACTCAGTCAGGCAACTTGAAGATGTGTCACCATCCAGGCCCATGTCACGGCAGGCAGTGGCCTGATTCACTCATTTGAAAATGCACTTATTTTAATATCATAAGCATTGACTGTAATACCTCTAGGGTGCTGTGGTGAAATGACTGCTGTGGAAGGTAACTGTGGTGAAATGACTGCTGTGGAAGGTAACTGTGGTGAAATGACTGCTGTGGAAGGTAACTGTGGGAAACAACTTTATTCCTGTGTCCGTATTCACAGAGTGAATTGTCACAATTGTCAACTACTCTTTAAAATAGAACTAGCAATTTTATAGCTAGTTATTTTCTAGAAACCTAGCTACAGTCCACTGGGAATTAATGTTAACTAACTTTCCCCCAGCAGTTTCAATCTAGATAACTAATTAATGGCATTTTCTCAACTTCCATGAATAAGATGGATAGCTAGCAAATCGATTTGTTTTCCCATATAAAGCTGCCTGACAGAACCGGCCAGTTCATAATAAAGTAGGAGGAATGATACAGCTAGCTGCAATGGCAATGTCTAGCCAGGAGTTTGTCTGAAATGTAGACTTATCGGTGAACAACACTCTGCACTTCATCCACTGCCTGTCCTATCAACCGCTTGCTAAACATGGTTGTTTGAATAACTTTTATCCATACATTGCTTGAAATATTAATCTTTTTCTATAGGCAGTTGGCAAGCGTGCTATAACGTCCCCTTTGTCAGTAAAAATTTGCACAACTATTCCAGTGGCTTAATTTAAACAATGGAATGGAATGGACACTGCTAAGATTCTAAATAGCTGTGTTGAAAACAGCCTTACACACTTATTCCATGTGTACTGCTTCGCACGAATCATAAACACGGGAGAAATTAGTGGAAGGGAGGGATTTGGCCGAGAGTTTCCAATTGCGAGGCAGGAGACTTCGCTACCTTTATTCACACAATGGAAATTAAAATAGTTAATGTCATTCCCCCCAGAAGTGAAACGAGAAGTGATAATGTTTGTGAGAATTTTACTTCTGGGTAACCGCGATCAATCTTAGAGGGGCCTATGGCGTTGAATGCTGAGCTGTAGTCAATGAACAGCGTTTTTACATACAGTACCAGTCAAAAGGGCAGCAGGTAGCCTAGCGATTGAGTGTTGGGCCAGTAACCAAAAGGTTGCTAGATTGAATCCCTGATCTGACAATGTAAAAATATGTAGTTCTGCAGATTTATTTGTGCATAAGGCAGTTAACCCACTGTTCCTAGGCTGTCATTATAATTAAGAATTTGTTCTTAACTGACTTGCCTAGTTAAATAAAGGTTAAATTTAACAACTTTTTATTTATTTATTTTTTGGACACGCCTACTCATTCCAGGGATTTTCTTTATTTTTGCTATTTTCTACATTGTTCTGTTGAAAAATAAATGATAGTCTCGCTAAGCGCAAACCAGATGGGATGGCATATCGCTGCAGAATGCTTTGGTAGCCATGCTAGTTAAGTGTGCCAGAAAACACCCCCACACCATTACACCTCCTCCATGCTTCACGGTTGGGAGATCATCCGTTCACAAGGACAGGGGTTGGAACCAAATATCAACTATTTTGACTCATCAGACCAAAGGACTGATTTCCACTGGTTCAATGTCCATTGCTCGTATTTCTTGGCCCAAGCAAATCTCTTCTTATAATTGGTGGCGTTTAGTAGTGGTTTCTTTGCAGCAATTCGACCATGAAGGCCTGATTCATGCAGTCTCCTCTGAACAGTTGATGTTGACATGTGTCTGTTACTTGAAATCTGTGAAACATTTATTTGGGCTGCAATTTCTGAAGCTAGTAAATCTAAGGAACTTATCTACTGCAGCAGAGGTAACTCTGTCTTCTTTTCCTGTGGCGGTCCTCATGAGAGCCAGTTTCATCATACCGCTTGATTGGTTTTGCAACTGCACTTGAAGAAACTTTCAAAGTTCTTGAAATGTTCTGTATTTACTGACCTTTGTCTTAAAGTAATGATGGGCTGTCGTTTCTCTTTGCTTATTTGAGCTGTTCTTGCCATAAAATGGATTTGGTCTTTTACCAGATACGGCTATCTTCTGTATACCAACCCTACCTTGTCAAAACACAACTGATTGGCTCAAACGCATTAAGGAGGAAAGAAATTCCACAAATTAACTTTTAACAATTCACAACTGTTAATTGAAATGCATTCCAGGTGAAGCTTGTTGAGAGAATGCCAAGAGTGTACAAAGCTGTCATCAAGGCAAAGTGTGGCTACTTTGAAGAATATCAAATATAAAATGTATTTAGATTTGTTTAACACTTTTACTTTTACTACACAATTCTATATGTGTTATTTTATAGTTTTGATGTCTTCACTATTATTCTGCAATGTAGAAAATATTAAAACTAAAGAAAATCCCTTGAATGAGTAGGTGTGTCCAAAACTTTGACTTCTACTGTATAAACTATTGTGTATTTTGATTTGGAAAACAGATGGTTTTTAGGTCCATGGCTTCTGATGATGGGTGTGGACGGCTGCCCGATGCCAACTCACTATCGGTTGCCAAGTTTACTCCGGTATGTATCAAAATTTGCGTTTGCACATTCTATTTACACATGACATCAGATCGTGACTGAATTTCCAACCTTTTGATTTGTTTCAAGCCATTTACAGTTATAGTTTGTCTGTCATCTAGGTTTTTTAACAGTAGGCTACCAGACACAGGAATAGGGTCTGCCAAAAAATAAAGGCCAAAATGGGTTGAATAATAATGGCAATTTGCCAAGGGTTAAGATGCTTTTCTTTCCACACGAACGATGGGCCATTGTTAGTGGGCTGGCATGCAGAAAAAAAACAGCTCCAAATATGATCAGGCTTCCCATTACCAAAACACCCATAGGAAATGGAAAGCACAGAGTGGGGAGAGACAGGGGAAATCATTCTGTTCAAGTTTTCCAAAGGAAGGTCCTACTTGTCCACTGTGTGGTTTCTACTAATAGAAAGAGAGTGGAGGCCTGTTATTATAATGCAGAGACCATATACACTGAGTATACAAAACATTAAGAAGACCTGCTCTTTCCATGACTTAGACTGACCGGGTGAAAGTTTTGATACCTTATTGTAACTTGTTAAATTCACTTCATTCAGTGTAGATGAAGGGGAGCAGGCGGGTTAAAGAAGGATTTCGACATCTTGAAACAATTGAGCCATGGATTGTGTATGTGTGCCAATCAGAAGGTGAATGGACGAGAGAAAATATTTTAGTGCTTTTGAACGGGGTATGGTAGTAGGGGCCAAGCACACCGGTTTGTGTCAAGAACTTCAACTGTGCTCGGTTTTTCCTGCTGAACAGTTTCTTGTTTGAATCAATAATGGTTCACCATCCAAATGAAATCCAGCCAACTTGACACAACTGTGGGAAGCTTTGGAGTCAACACGGACCAGCGTCCCTGTGGAACACTTTCGACACCTTGTAGTGTCACTGCCCCGACGAACTGAGGATGTTTTCAGGGCAAAAGGGGGTGTACAACTCAATATTAGGAAGGTGTTCCTAATGTTTGGTATACTCCGTGTACCTACTGTATATTTGAATATATAATGTTATGTTATTATAATGGCATTTCTCCTCTTTGGGGTATGCTAACTATATCAACGTGTGGAATATTCCTCCATTAGCCATTGTAAATACTTGAGGAATATCACTTTGATGATAGTCACTCACGGACAGGTGCACATCACATAAATGGAATCATAGCATCTATCAACACTGTGGGATGCGATGCCTAACAAGAAATGTTGTTGCAGTCCCCTGAGTTTTCCTCACTGATCATTTGGACAAATCAAAATCTTGCATTTACTTGCATCATTCGAATTTGGGAAGGGGAGTGGACATTTGGTCCGTAGATTTGCCGGAACCTTGCAGAGAGAAAGGGGTGGAGCTACCACCCTGCTTCCCTCCTCGTTCTAATGGAGTTAGAACGAGGAGGAGCCTATCAGAATGACAACATGGATGCTTGCTAAAGAAGAGATGGAGAGGGAGAGAGAGGGACAGAGACACTTAACATTGCCACGTTCAGAAACTACTCTCACGTAAAATAATTAAATAGTTTGCACACGAACCGCTGCCCGCTTTGAACAAGAAATCATGAATGTATTTACATGAAATGCCTGGGTTCGCTGGAGATTTTTTGGTGAATGGGGCAGCCATGGAAAGGGTGTTGGGCCTTTTCACGCCATGCTTGTAAGGCTTTGATTGTCCAAAATGGTTTCAACAACTCTTCTACTGTTGTCCTTCTTTGTAGTTGTCTGGTATCCGGTGACTTGTCATGTAGTCCTTAACAGAACTACAGAGTTGATTTTCCTTCTATTCACTCTTGAAGATAATTCTTTGAAGATAGGCTAGCCAGCCATATTGATTGTTCCCCAGTACTGTGACATGGTGAGGTTGGACAGAGGTGCTGAGAAGAGACCAGACGAGGAATCAGTGGATACACATAATACTTTACTGAAAAACAGTAGCCGCAGGATCACAGTACACTTGAAAAATAAAATAAAACACTAAGTCTCAAAAACTGCCTCAGGAAACGAACGCACACGGTAAACAATTCAAGGTCCTCTTTTAACAGGGAAATCATGGCGAGTAAATAGGACACACCTGAGTGTCGTTAAAGTCTCTAGGATGGTCTCTGCCTCCCCCCCTCCCCCTAGGAGCGTATCCAGCCGCAGAGCCAGGGCTGCCACCACATAGTTGGTTGAAGTCCCGAACAATAGACGAGGATATGTCCAGAGGTGAAACATCCCTTGAGCTCCCCGAATGCCCTATCAGTCTCGGGCTCCAGCAAAAACGTTTCTGGGACTTGCGGGTTAGGGCCATGAGAGGCGCTGCAAACCAAAAGAAACGCTGGTCTTGTTTGAGTGAGGCGGGATGGGGCCAGTCAATGACCTCCCTCACCTTTACTGGGTACATTTGGATTCCGGCGGTAGAGATAATGTGCTCCAGGGAAGAAACTTGGGATACATGGAACTCACACTTCTCTATCTTGATGTATAGTTGACTCTGCAGGATGTGTTCCGGAAGATCAGTCAAGGTAAAGGTAAACATGATGAACCGATTCAACATATCCCTAAGCTTGGCATTGACCAATGCTTGGAAGACTGCCGGTGAGTTTGATAATCTGAAGGGCATAACTAAATACTCATAAACACTCAGGGTGTTAAAGGCAGTCTTCCATTCAACTCCCTCCATGATTCTCACCAGATTGTAAGCATTGTGGAGGTCCAGTTTGGTGAAGAATTGGGCTCCATGGGCCAACTCCAAGGGGGCAGACATCAGGTGTAGAGGGTAACAATTCTTAATCGTAATTCTGTTATTAAGCCCTCTGTTCAGCCCTGCACCAGCTGGGGATGTAGAGGACCGAATGAAACCTGCCTCCAGTGACTCCCTGATGTAATTGTCCATGACTGCTGCTTCAGGGGTTGAGAGGGAGTAAAGGCGGCCCCGGGGAGGGATGGAGCCGGGTAGGTGTTCTATGCCGCAGTCGTATGGACGGTGAGGAGGGAGGGTGGTGGATTGTCTCTTACTGAAGTCCTCCCGGAGGTTAGCGTACTCCGGAGGGAGAGAGGAAAAGTCTTGGTCTTCAATGGATGCCAGGGAACACGTCGAGGCTCTTGGTGGGGGTCTTAGGTATTTAGTCTGGCAGTTCTTACCCAGGACAAGTAGGTGTTCCATGGACCAGGAAAATAGTGGTTTATGTAGCACTAGCCAGGGGCACCCTAGGATAAGGGGGTTCTTGAGAGCAGTGATCAAAAGAAAACAAAGAGTCTCTGAGTGGTTCACCCCAACCTGCAATAGAATGGGTTGGTATGATATTCCACCTGGCCAAAGCCGATGGGGCGTCCATCGAGGGGTTGAATCTGCAGAGGGACGGGACATTTCACACAGGGGATTTGTAATTCTCTGGCTAAGTCTTGGCCAATGGAGGGTTACGGGTAGTGTCAGATGGTGACCGGGTGTAACTGCACAGCTCGTCAGGGTCTCCCCTTGTCCCGGCAAGCCCCAGCGTTCCCGTCAACTCTGGGCATGTAGAATGGAGAGGCAGCAGCCACCACACATGCGCCTGTCACGTTCCTGTGGGCTCAGCTGCCTGGGCTCCTCAATGCTGGGCTTGTTGGGGGCTTGGGGTGCTCCGGAGACTGGGATACGGGGGTGGTGTCAAAAAGGCACTGTCTCACACATTCTTGGATGCTGTTGTCAATCTTTATGGCCAGCGTTATCAGGGACTCAAGGTCCTCTCCCAGTTCCCGAGTGGACAGTTCAACCTTTATGGAGTTAGACAGACGTTGGTGGAAAGCGCTGACCAGTGCCTCAGTATTCCACCCACTCTCGGCGGCGAGGGTGCGGAACTCAATGGCGAAGTCAGCCACCGGTCTGGCCCCTTGGCGGAGATTGAACAGTCGGCTTGCAGCTACTCGTCCACCGACTGGGTGGTTGAAGACTCGTCGCAGCTCGGGAGTGGAGGATAATATGGAACTTCAGTGGCCGTCGGGGGTTGGGATCTTGGGTTCCCGGTGCAGGTTCCCAGTAGGAACTGCGACGACTGTAGCACTGGCCGGTAAGTCTTGGGCACTGGCTCCTCTTGAGGTTTGGGCTGGGAAGTGGTTGGAGGGAATTGGTAAGAGTCCAGAGGGTCTCTGATATTTGGGAGAGTTGTTCCTGCTGCCGCCCCAGCAGTGCTCTTTGGTGATCTCTGCTGGGTCCATGTTAAGGTAGAAGCTTGCTGTCATGTGGTGGGTTGGAACAAGGTGCCGAAAAGAGGCCAGATTAGGAATCAGTAGTTAAGGGTAAACATAATCCTTTACTGAAAAACAGTAGCCGCAGGATCACAGTACACTTAAAAAATAACAAACATTACGTTTCGAAAACTACCTCAGGAAACAAACGCACACGGTAAACAATTCAAGCTTCTGCAAAGGACAACAGAAAACAAACCTCTTTTAACAGGGAAATCATAGCAAATAAATATGCCCCCTCTATTAACTAGTTTTGCCTGGAATGCATTTCCAACACTCTTGAAGGAGTTCCCACATATGCTGAGCACTTGTTAGCTGCTTTTCCTTCACTCCACGGTCCAACTTACTCCAAAACATCGGTTGGGGCCGGCTGATTGTGGAGGCCAGGTCATCTGATGCAGCACTCCATCACTCTCATTCTTGGTCAAATAGCCCTTACACAGCCTAGAGGTGTGTTGGGTCATTGTCCTGTTGAAAAACAAATGATAGTCCCTCCAAGTGCAAACCAGATGGGATGGCGTATCGCTGCAGAATGCTGTGGTTGTCGTGCTGGTTAAGTGTGCCTTGAAATCTAAATAAATCACCAACAGTGTCACCAGCAAAGCACCCCCAAACCATCACACCTCCTCCTCCATGCTTCACAGTGGGAACCACACATGTGGAGATCATCCGATCTCCGTCTCACAAAGAAACGGTTGGAACCAAAAATCTCAAATGTGGACTCATCAGACTAAAGCACAGATTTCCACGTCTAATGTCCATTGCTAATTTTTCTTGGCCCAAGTAAGTCTCTTCTTATTATTGGTGTTCTTTAGTAGTGGTTTCTTGGCAGCAATTGGACCATGAAGGCCGGATTCTCCTCTGAACAGTTGATGTTGAGATGTGTCTGTTACTTGAACTCTGTGAAGCATTTACTTAGGCTGCAATTTCTGAGGCTGGTAAACTCGAATGACCTTATCCTCTGCAGCAGAGGTAACTCTGGGTCTTCTTTTGCTGTGGCGGTCCTCATGAGAGCCAGTTCCGTCATACCGCTTGATGGTTTTTGCAGTTGAAGAAACTTTCAAAGCTCTTGAAATGTTCCAGATTGACTGACCATGTCTTAAAGTAATGATGGACTGTTGTTTGTCTTTGCTTATTTGAGCTGTTCTTGCCATAATACGGACTTGGTCTTTTACCAAATAGGGCTATCTTCTGTATAACACCCCTAACTTGTCACAACACAACTGATTGGCTCAAACACATTAAAAGTAGGAAAGAAATTCCACAAATGAACTTTTAACAAGGCACACCGGTTAATTGAAATGCATTCCAGGTGACTACCTCATGAAGCTGGTTGAGAGAATGCCAAGAGTGTGCAAATATGTCAAGGCAACGTTTAGCTACTTTGAAGAATCTGAAATATAAAATACATAATTTGTTTAAACACATTTTTGGTACTACAGGATGACATATGTGTTATTTCATAGTTTTGATATCTTCAGTATTATTCCACAATGTAGAATATGTAAAATAAAGAAAAACCCTGCAATGAGTAGGTCTGTCCAAACTTTTGACTGGTGCTGTATATATATAAAGAAACACAGTGGGTGTTTGAAGTCTTGAGTTTCTGCTCCTCTGAGTTAGAATACCTCATGATAAGCTATTTACGATGAGTTTTGATCTATATTTCTTGTAGCTATTTACCACCACACTAAGACAGCATTCAACGAGATGTGTAAGACCATAAGTTTCTCGTCACCGGTGGTTTTAATGCAGTGAAACTGAAATTGGTTTTACCTCATTTTTTTTACCAGCATGTCACCTGTGCAACTAGAGACAAAAACTCTAGATCATCTTTACTCCACACACAGAAACTCATACAAGGTCCTCACACAAATCAGACCATAACCATATCCCCATGGTTACAAGCAAAAACTCAAACAGGAAGTACCAGTAATGTGTTCAATTCAGAAGTGGTCCAATGAAGTGAATACTAAGCTACAGGACTTTTACGCACTGACTGAAATATGTTTTGGGATTCATCCGATGGCATTGGGGAGAGCAGTGACCGTACGTACCCCAACCAGAAGCCATTGATAACAGGCAACATCCACACTGAACAATAGGCTAGAGCTGCCACTTTCAAGGAGCGGGACACTAATTCAGATGCTTATAAGAAATCCTGATATGACCTCCGATGAGCTAGCAGGCACTACGAATACCTGGTGATGCTGTTCGGATGACCAATGCTCCTGCTGTGTTCCAGGCTCTGGTAAACAACGTTCTCCGGGACATGTTGAACCAGTGCGTATTCGTCTACCTTGATGACATTCTCGTGTTTTCTCACTCAGCTCAAGAACATGTCCTCTATGTCAGACAAGTCCTCCAGCGTCTTCTGGAGAACCAGCTGTACATCAAAGTGGAAAAATGCGAATTCCATCGCACCACCATATCCTTCCTGGGGTAAATCATAGCTGCAGGCAACATCCAGATGGATCCTGAAAAGTTTAGGAGTTGCATTGGCCACAACACACCTCCAGAGTGCAGCTGCAATGCTTCCTAGTACCCGCACAACACCAGTCTCAACGTCAACAGTGAAGAGGCGACTCGGGGATGCTGGCCTAGGCAGAGTTTCTCTGTCCAGTGTCTGTGTTCTTTTGCCCATCTTAATCTTTTCTTTTTATTGGCCGGTCTTAGATATGGGTTTTTCTTTGCAACTCTGCCTAGAAGGCCAGCATCCCGGAGTCGCCTCTTCACTGTTGACGTTGAGACTGGTGTTTTACAGGTACTATTTAATGAAGCTGCCAGTTGAGGACTTGTGAGGTGTCTGTTTCTCAAACTAGACACTCTAATGTACTTGTCCTCTTGCTCAATTTGCACCGAGGCCTCCCACTCCTCGTTCTATTCTGGTTAGAGACAGTTTGTGCTGTTCAGTGAAGGGAGTAGTACACAACATTGTACGAAATCTTCAGTTCCTTGGCAATTTCTCACATGGAATAGCCGTCATGTCTCAGAACAAGAATAGACTGACGAGTTTCAGAAGGAAGTTCTTTGTTTCTGGCCATTTTGAGCATGTAATTGAACCCACAAATGCTGATGCTCCAGATACTCAACTAGTCTAAAGAAGGCCAGTTTTATTGCTTCTTTAATCAGTATGTCAGTTCTCAGCAGTGCTAACATACTTGCAAAAGTTTTCTAATGATTAGCCTATGCAGATATTCCATTAAAAATCAACCATTTCCAGCTACAACAGTCATTGACAACATTAACAATGTCGACACTGTATTTCTGATCAATTTCATGTTCTTTTAATTAATGGACAGAAAATGTGCTTTTCTTTCAAAAACAAGGACATTTCTAAGCGACCCCAAACGCTTAAACAGTAGTGTATGTCTCACAGCCCTTTGTCTTCTATTTCCAAAAAAGTAGCTAACAAGCAACAAGATATGCGAAATTACAGTCTAAAAACCACTTGAGGACAAATAAATCAGATTTGACCTTTAAGACACAAGGCTCACCTATTAAGGTGGTTTGAAATATCGATTCCATGTGCTTATTGGTCATTCAGAAAAGGAAAATAATGGATGTCATTGTATGCTGTAGAGTTAAGATTTACCTTCACTGGAAGTAAGGGGCCTCCTCCACACCATGAAAACACTCCTAGACCATTATTCCTCCTCCTCCAAACTGTACAGTTGGCACTATGCATTCGGGCAGGTAGAGTTCTCCTGGCATCCGCCAAACCCAGTGTCCAATAGCGGCGAGCTTTACAACACTCCAGCCAACGCTTAGCATTGTGCATGGTAATCTAAGGCTTGTGTGTGGCTGCTCGGCCCTGGAAACCCATTTCATGAATTTCTCGACGAACAGTTCTTGTGCTGACGTTTCATCCAGAGGCAGTTCTTGTGCTGACGTTTCATCCAGAGGCAGTTTGAAACTCGGTAGTGAGTGTTGCAATGGAGGACAGACGATTTTCACGTGCTACACTCTTCAGCATGGGTGCGGTCACATTCTGTGAGCTTGTGTGGCCTACCCTTTCGCCGCTGAGCCAATGTTGCTCCGAGATGTTTCCACTTAATAATAACAGCACTTACAGTTGACCAGGGCAGCACTAGCAGGGCAGACACACCTGTTGTTTATGAAGCATGTGACAAATAACATTTGATTCGATTTGTCGACAGTGACCACAGTGACACTGAACTTTGGAAGGTCAGTTTTCCTGTAGCAGAAGCAGAAGAGTGCAAATATGGACTTTAACCAGAAAGCATGTACAATTTGCTTCTTTCTTTTTGCTTTTTGCTTTTAGCTATATGAGAACACAAGTGAAGGATCACTGACTAACGACCAAAAAATCTTAGTTCATACTCCCCTTGGCGTTTTTTTCATCTGAGAGCAGACAGAGTGAGGGGGAGGTACTTTCTTTTCAAGTCTATCTCAAAGTCAAAGTCAGGGTCAGAGTTCATTGAGGTTCACACAGGGATTGTGGCAATGTCACAGAGTTCACGACCCCTGTCACCCTGGTGAGAAAAGTGTTGGTCTGTGACCAGCCAAGGTTTCGGGCTACTCTCTGGGGGGTTGTTGGAGAGTGAAGGTCAGAGGACGAAGAGAACCATAAGAGTGAAGGTTGGATGGCTGGGGAGGCAAGCCCAGGAGGGTGAGGGGAAGCTGGTGTATAGATTCCATGGAAGGTGGGGTCTGAGGAGCCAAACTCTAGGAAGGTAGTTAAGGGGCAACTGTATTTTTAGAAAATAGCAGTGATCTCAACATCCCTCAGTGGTCCCTCGGTGGTCATATTTTATTAATCTATGGAAACTCTCCCCTAATATTTACTCTATTAATACCCTCCTCTATATTGCATTTTAATGGGAATAAGAAATAAATAACAAAAAGTGGCACAATCTTGTCACACAAGATGAACACATTAAGCTTGCAATCCTAACATTCACTCCATTCTAAAATGAACTCCAATCTAGCTTTTCAGGTGTCTGTGAAAGCAAAGACGGGATGGAATACATGTTTTATGCTTTGCAGTTTCATTTGTGTTACTTTAAAAATTATATATAAACATTTACATTTCTTTCCCATGAGTCAACTACTGTCTTACATGAGTCATTGTTTTGGAATGATCTCATATGTTATGAGACACCAGACACTTCTTTTGCCTTGTCAAAAAAATCCATCTGATCACCAGGTGAATCACTTTTCAAGTTAATATAAGTTCCCAGCATTGAACAGTCATATTTACAGTGCACAGGATGACATATTGACTCTCTGCTACACGAACAGCAGAGGAAACTGAATAAAGGGTCAAATGTTCAACATTTGGTGGGTTACGGATCCAATTTATACAGTGTCATGTCAGCCTGACTTAAGCTTGCTCTAGATTCCCAAAATAGATGATGACTGCTGTATCTGCTCTTGTTAGAGCTATGCTTCAGGAGTGGTTGTGCTGCTGCCTTACACTGGTTAGGTTAGTATTACTGGAATATTAGGTTAGGGTAGCCCTTCACACTCGTACCCATATGTATACGGGTTGAAAATGTCAGATTTGGCCTCCGAGTGGCAAAGCGGTCTGAGGCACTGCCCGCAGTGCTGAGGCACCACTACAGCCTTGGATTCGATCCCAGGCTATGTCACAGCCAGCCGTGACCGGGATTTGCCCAGCGTTGTCCGGGTTAGGGGAGGGTTTGGCCGGATGGATTTCCTTTGCTCATTGTGGTCTAGCGACTCCTTGTGGTGGGCCGGGCGCCTGCTAGCTAACTTCGGTCTTCAGTTGGACTGTTTCCTCCAACACGTAGGTGCGGCTGGCTTCTGGGTTAAGTGAACAGTCTGTCAAGAAGCAGTGCGGCTTGGCAGGTCATGTTTCGGAGGACGCATGGCTCTCAACCTCAACCTTAATTTTGCACGCCCAATTTTTCAGTTTTTGATTTGTTAAAAAGTTTGAAATATCCAATAAATGTCGTTCCACTTCATGATTGTGTCCCACTTGTTGTTGATTCTTCACAAAAAAATACAGTTTTATATCTTTGTTTGAAGCCTGAAATGTGGCAAAAGGTTGCAAAGTTCAAGGGGGCCGAATACTTTCGCAAGGCACTGTATATAGTTAGAAGATGACACCTGGGTTGTTCTGAACAGAATGAGCAAATTCAGAAAAAAATGAAAATTAATTTAGAAACACGCACCTGAATGCCTGACTCTATTTTATGCTCACCAAAATTATGATCTGTTTCTCTGAATTGCCCTGTCTAACAAGAGCATATGTTATAATTTAACTAGTCATGTTGGCAATAGAACAGCCAGCACTTTTAGAACAAGTTTCAAATCATTCCCACCTGACCCAGATTGCGATTTATAATGGACCGTTTTTTGATTCCGTATACAACAGTAATTGTGTAATGTCCGGGGTGCAGGCTTGTGTTCCAAACAAAACAACTTCAAGTGTGCTTACTCTAGTTCCTCAATGGCTCAGGTACACTCTTAGAAAAAAAGCTGATATTGATAACCTAAAAGGGTTCTTCGGCTGTCACCATAGCAGAAAACCAAGAACCCTTTTCTCCTATGGGTACAGCCAAAATAATCTTTTGGAACCTGTTTTTTTAACAGTGTGGGAGGGCTAAAAACAAAACACTTTATAGTTGACTTCTTTGAGTCATAAAAGTGCATTGAAATTACTTAGGAACTCTGCATACTTTGGTGTTTGGCAATTTGGAGACTCCAGTTAGTCCATTTTTTTTGTCTTATGTTGCACATACCCCAAATTTTCCAGGAATATTATTTAGAATGTTGCTGAACATTACCAGAATATTTTCAGATTTTGATATCAACAAATGCAGTGGAAATTACAGTAATGTAAAATGCACATAAAATCAGTGTAATGTTTAGATTCAGTCTTGTGTCAGTTGAAATGTTGTGTCCTCAACTTTGCTCTAATAATTTCCCCATAATATCCAACTGTTCCCTATCAATTGTTACCATAGTTATGTATATGTTTATCATATTTCTTCTGTAAGAAACATTTACATATATTCAGTATCCATATAGTCACATACAGTGCCTTCAGAAAGTATTCACAACTGTCACTAGTGTAGAGAGGAGGAGGCAGTCGCAGGTTAAGAACTACTGAATGTATTTAAGCACCATAGATCAAAGAGGGGAGGAAACCCAAACGCTGTTGTGCTCAGAATATAGCTTCATAATCTAAAGGCACAAGGCGAACCCAAAGTGCAAAATATAAAGTACTCAGGACATAGGAGAGATTCCTCTCAGGAGAACAAGTAACTTTTACAATGACCGACAAACACAAATGGCAGAGGAAGTCTGTATACAGTGATAGAGTGGGGATTGGAACCAGGTGTGTAATGATGATGAGACAAGTCCGGGGTTGATGAGTGAAGGGCGTCTCCCAGCAGTAGGTTCGGCAGCAGCTAGAAGGCCGCCAACGCCGAACGCCTGAGCTGGACTGGAGGGGGAGCCAAAGTGTTCCGGTTCCGGTTGGAGCGAGTGGTCGCATCTGCACTTCGCTCCCGCGGGTAGTATAACTTTTTCATTATATTTCATTATAGCACAACGGTTTGATTTGTCTAATCTTAGCAATTTCTTCTCAGCTAGCTACATAGCCGTCTTTGTATCAAAGATAATTGCGTAATTATCGTATTTCGCCGTCCCTAACGTAGTCTTCACTACCCAGCTAGCTAACGTCCACTGATTAGCTGCACTGGAGAAACTATTACACTCAACTGAACGAATTGATTAGTGTAGTGTTAGCTAGCTACATAGCTGTCTTTGCTGTCTTCGTATCATCGTATCCAAGATAATTGTGTTGTTTAGGTTTAGAGTGTGTAGTCTTAGAGTGATTATCTTAATTTACCGAGGTTAGCTAGCCAGCTATTTGTCGTCCTTAACGTAGGAGACTCTGCTAGCTAGCCAACAGCTAGCCAACAGCTAGCCAACGTCTACCGAATTGACTCACAACCCGGTCGCATTCACAGGTAGTATCACATTTTCACTTCATTTCATTACAGTACAACGGTTTGATTTGTTTGATCGTAGCTAGCTACATAGCCGTCTTTGTATCAAAGATAATTGTGTAGTCTAGAGCGATTTTCTAGGTTCGCTAGCCAGCTATTGTCGTTCTTTTAAGCAACGCAACGTAACGTAAACAACACTGCTAGCTAGCCAGCTAGCCCCGAATAGCAACACTGCAGAAACTATTACACTCAACGGAACGACTTGATTAGTGTAGTGTCAACAACGCACCCACTGCCAGCTGGCCTACTTCAGCAGTACTGTATCATTTTAATCATTTTAGTCAATAAGATTCTTGCTACGTAGCTTAACTTTCTGAACATTCGAGACGTGTAGTCCACTTGTCATTCCAATCTCCTTTGCATTAGCGTAGCCTCTTCTGTAGCCTGTCAACTATGTGCCTGTTTATCCCTGTTCTCTCCTCTCTGCACAGACCATACAAACGCTCCTCACCGCGGCCACCCTACTCTGGTGGTCCCAGCGCGCACGACCCACGTGGAGTTCCAGGTCTCCGGTAGCCTCTGGAACTGCCAATCTGCGGTCAACAAGGCAGAGTTCATCTCAGCCTATGCCTCCCTCCAGTCCCTCGACTTCTTGGCACTGATGGAAACATGGATCACCACAGACAACACTGCTACTCCTACTGCTCTCTCTTCGTCCGCCCACGTGTTCTCGCACACACCGAGAGCGTCTGGTCAGCGGGGTGGTGGCACCGGGATCCTCATCTCTCCCAAGTGGTCATTCTCTCTTTCTCCCTTACCCATCTGTCTATCGCCTCCTTTGAATTCCATGCTGTCACAGTTACTAGCCCTTTCAAGCTTAACATCCTTATCATTTATCGCCCTCCAGGTTCCCTTGGAGAGTTCATCAATGAGCTTGATGCCTTGATAAGCTCCTTTCCTGAGGACGGCTCACCTCTCACAGTTCTGGGCGACTTTAACCTCCCCACGTCTACCTTTGACTCATTCCTCTCTGCCTCCTTCTTTCCACTCCTCTCCTCTTTTGACCTCAACCTCTCACCTTCCCCCCCTACTCACAAGGCAGGCAATACGCTCGACCTCATCTTTACTAGATGCTGTTCTTCCACTAACCTCATTGCAACTCCCCTCCAAGTCTCCGACCACTACCTTGTATCCTTTTCCCTCTCGCTCTCATCCAACACCTCCCACACTGCCCCTACTCGGATGGTATCGCGCCGTCCCAACCTTCGCTCTCTCTCCCCCGCTACTCTCTCCTCTTCCATCCTATCATCTCTTCCCTCCGCTCAAACCTTCTCCCACCTATCTCCTGATTCTGCCTCCTCAACCCTCCTCTCCTCCCTCTCTGCATCCCTTGACTCTCTATGTCCCCTATCCTCCAGGCCGGCTCGGTCCTCACCTCCCGCTCCGTGGCTCGATGACTCATTGCGAGCTCACAGAACAGGGCTCCGGGCAGCCGAGCGGAAATGGAGGAAGGACCGCCTCCCTGCGGACCTGGCATCCTTTCACTCCCTCCTCTCTACATTTTCCTCCTCTGTCTCTGCTGCTAAAGCCACTTTCTACCACGCTAAATTCCAAGCATCTGCCTCTAACCCTAGGAAGCTCTTTGCCACCTTCTCCTCCCTCCTGAATCCTCCTCCCCCTCCCCCCCCTCCTCCCTCTCTGCAGATGACTTCGTCAACCATTTTGAAAAGAAGGTGACGACATCCGATCCTCGTTTGCTAAGTCAAACGACACCGCTGGTTCTGCTCACACTGCCCTACCCTGTGCTCTGACCTCTTTCTCCCTCTCTCTCCAGATGAAATCTCGCGTCTTGTGACGGCCGGCCGCCCAACAACCTGCCCGCTTGACCCTATCCCCTCCTCTCTTCTCCAGACCATTTCCGGAGACCTTCTCCCTTACCTCACCTCGCTCATCAACTCATCCCTGACCGCTGGCTACGTCCCTTCCGTCTTCAAGAGAGCGAGAGTTGCACCCCTTCTGAAAAAACCTACACTCGATCCCTCCGATGTCAACAATTACAGACCAGTATCCCTTCTTTCTTTTCTCTCCAAAACTCTTGAACGTGCCGTCCTTGGCCAGCTCTCCCGCTATCTCTCTCTGAATGACCTTCTTGATCCAAATCAGTCAGGTTTCAAGACTAGTCATTCAACTGAGACTGCTCTCCTCTGTATCACGGAGGCGCTCCGCACTGCTAAAGCTAACTCTCTCTCCTCTGCTCTCATCCTTCTAGATCTATCGGCTGCCTTCGATACTGTGAACCATCAGATCCTCCTCTCCACCCTCTCCGAGTTGGGCATCTCCGGCGCGGCCCACGCTTGGATTGCGTCCTACCTGACAGGTCGCTCCTACCAGGTGGCGTGGCGAGAATCTGTCTCCTCACCACGCGCTCTCACCACTGGTGTCCCCCAGGGCTCTGTTCTTGGCCCTCTCCTATTCTCGCTATACACCAAGTCACTTGGCTCTGTCATAACCTCACATGGTCTCTCTTATCATTGCTATGCAGACGACACACAATTAATCTTCTCCTTTCCCCCTTCTGATGACCAGGTGGCGAATCGCATCTCTGCATGTCTGGCAGACATATCAGTGTGGATGAGGGATCACCACCTCAAGCTGAACCTCGGCAAGACGGAGCTGCTCTTCCTCCCGGGGAAGGACTGCCCGTTCCATGATCTGCCATCACGGTTGACAACTCCATTGTGTCCTCCTCCCAGAGCGCCAAGAACCTTGGCGTGATCCTGGACAACACCCTGTCGTTCTCAACCAACATCAAGGCGGTGGCCCGTTCCTGTAGGTTCATGCTCTACAACATCCGCAGAGTACGACCCTGCCTCACACAGGAAGCGGCGCAGGTCCTAATCCAGGCACTTGTCATCTCCCGTCTGGATTACTGCAACTCGCTGTTGGCTGGGCTCCCTGCCTGTGCCATTAAACCCCTTCAACTCATCCAGAACGCCGCAGCCCGTCTGGTGTTCAACCTTCCCAAGTTCTCTCACGTCACCCCGCTCCTCCGTTCTCTCCACTGGCTTCCAGTTGAAGCTCGCATCCGCTACAAGACCATGGTGCTTGCCTACGGAGCTGTGAGGGGAACGGCACCTCAGTACCTCCAGGCTCTGATCAGGCCCTACACCCAAACAAGGGCACTGCGTTCATCCACCTCTGGCCTGCTCGCCTCCCTACCACTGAGGAAGTACAGCTCCCGCTCAGCCCAGTCAAAACTGTTCGCTGCCCTGGCCCCCCAATGGTGGAACAAACTCCCTCACGACGCCAGGACAGCGGAGTCAATCACCACCTTCCGGAGACACCTGAAACCCCACCTCTTTAAGGAATACCTAGGATAGGTTAAGTAATCCCTCTCACCCCACCCCCCCCCTAAGTTTTAGATGCACTATTGTTAAGTGACTGTCCCACTGGATGTCATAAGGTGAATGCACCAATTTGTAAGTCGCTCTGGATAAGAGCGTCTGCTAAATGACTTAAATGTAAAAATGTAAATGTTTTGTTTCTCTTTGCTTATTTGAGCTGTTCCTGCCATAATATGGCCTTGGTCTTTTACCAAATAGGGGTATCTTCTTACCTTGTCACAACACAACTGGCTCAAACGCATTAAGAAGGAAAGTAATTCCACAAATTAACTTTTAACAAGGCACACCTGTTAATTGAAATGCATTCCAGGTGACAACCTCGTGAAGCTGGTTGAGAGAATGCCAAAGAGTGTGCAAAGCTGTCATCAAGGCAAAGGGTGGCAACTTTGAAGAATCTCAAATATACATTTTGTTTTGTTACATTGTTTTGGTTACTACATGATTCCATGTGTGTTATTTCATAGTTCTGATGTCTTCACTATTATTCTACAATGTAGAAAATAGTACAAATAAAGAAAAGCCCAGGAATGAGTAGGTGTGTCCAAATTTTTCACTGGTCCTGTATATCTACATTTTTTTCAAATGTTTTCTCTAAATAAGCATTGTTGTACATTTAAAGGTCAAATCCACTGCATTTCAAACAGTCAGCCAAATTCGAATGAATTCAGGGCTTGTGAAGTTATACCTATGCCTTCCACAACCATATGGTTGTAATAATTTCATAATTTAATAATTTGATCAAAAGACTGCCTCTTTCAGGTTTTCAAGTCTGTCTATGAAAATGCCCTTTTTGTCTGTTACTAATGTAACTAGAACCATGCATAATGTCCATTCACTAATGATGACTCACTTTTTGTACCTACAGGTCTCATCAACAATCTCTCAAGCCCACGTGCTAGTGATTAGCCAACAAATCGTTATATTTCAAGTTTAGCCAACCCGGGATCTATTTGCTAGCGAAGGTTGAACAGTTGAGTTGTCATGAACACACCCTTCTGGATAAGAGCGTCTGCTAAATGACTTAAATGTAAATGTAAATGTGAAGGCTGGTGTGACCTCCCCACAGACCCCAGAGGCGCAGTGCGGGTCGGTCAGGACGATGCCTGTGCAAGTCCCAAATGAGAGAAAGAGGACGCCACGCGCCGAAACCTGGCACCGCTCTTCGAGTAGATACCCCTCCCATTCAAGCAGTTACTGGAGAAACCCCCACGATGCCATGAGTCCAACGGGCTGCGGACAGAGTATGCCCACTCAATGTCCATGGGATGGGGAGGTGCGTCGTGGGGTCCAGCACTAGCCAAGGGACCAGCTGCCACTGGCCTGAGGAGAGATACATGAAATGAGGGTGAGATACGATCATTTACGGGGAGCTGTAATCTGTACGTGACCTCATTGACTCTCCTCAGAACTTTGAACGGCCCCACAAATCACGGGCTCAGCTTCCGGCAGGGCAGGCGGAGGGGCAGGTCCTTCTGGAGACGGGTGTGCTTGGTGTTCCATACTTCCTCGGAGTGCTGGAACCAATTTTCCACCGCAAGAGCCTCAATCTGACTCCGGTGCCAGGGCCGGCTGATAGCCTAGAACACACTCGGAGTTTGTGAGGTTATTGGAGGAGTGCCCGAGGGAGTTTTGTGCATATTCTGCCCAAGGCAGAAATGCAGCCCAGTCCCTGGCCGGTCCTGACAGTAACTACGAAGGTACCTACCCAGTTCCTGATTTACCCTTTCCACCTGCCCATTTGATTGGAGATGGTATCCGGAGGTGAGGTTGACCATGACCCCAGTCATTCCATGAAGGCCTTCCAGACACGGGAGGTGCACTGAGGACCACAGTCAGACACAATGTCCTCTGGGATCCCGTAGTGCTGGAAGACGTGAGAGAAGAGAGCCTCCGCAGTCTGCAGGGCCATAGGGACACCTGGCAGAGGAATCAAATGATAGGCTTTCGAAACCAGTCCACAACGACCAGGATGATGGTGTGCCCCTCCAAGGCGTGAAGGTCTGTGACAATGTCCACGGAGAGATGGGACCAGGGTCGTTGTGGAACCGGCAGTGGGTGGAGTTTACCATGAGGGAGGTGTTTAAGTGTCTTGCTCTGTGCGCAGGTGGAGCAGGAAGAGACCGGGCCAAAGTCCCGGGCCAAGGTGGGCCACCAGTACTTGGTGAAGAGACAGTCGATAGTTCGGGCTATACCCGAGTAACCCGTCAGAGGTGCAATGTATTTACCAGGCAAGGAGACAGTCCCGACATCAGAGGGCATGTAGATACGCCTCCCTCGAGACAGTGGGCAGGTGAGAGCTCCTGTCGCAGGGGAATAATGGGTGTCACTTTTTCCCTCCGATCCTCTGTGTCATGCACCCAGGACAACGCATCGGCTTCAATGTTCACTGATTCTGGCCGGTAGGAGAGTGTAAAGTCAAACCTGGCGAAGAATAGGGCCAACTTTACAATTTAGTAAAGTACTTAGCACCATGCCTCTGTTGGATCACAGTGGGTATGAGAGGAATTTAACAGTATCCTTATTCAGTGTCCGGTAATCAACACAGGGGCGGAGACCTCCCTCCTTCTTCACGAAAAAGAAGCTGGAGGCGGCCGGAGAGGTGGACAGACAGATGAATCCCTGGGCCAGCGCCTCCTGGGACGTAGGCCTCCATGGCTTCGGTCTCTCCATGCGAGAGAGGGTAGATGTGCCCCCGTGGGAGGGTAGAACCAGACAGAAAGTCGAGTGCAGTCCCATGGGCGATGAGGGGACAGGCACATGGCACAAGTCTTCGAAAAGGCCACCTGTAGGTCCCAGTACTCCTCCAGGATAGGGACGTGGGCAGCCTGGTCTGGAGTTTCCATGGAGGTGGTACAGATTGACACCTCCCTGACACTGCTGCGACCAACCCAACAACCTCCTCTCTGTCCACGATATATACTGGGGTTATGCAACTGTTGTCAGGGGAAACCTAGAACTACAGGGTGTACAGGAGAGTGTAAGATGAGGAAAGTGATGCGTTCATAGTGGTCGGGAATAACTGTGAGGGAAATGGGAATCGTGGTCTGGTGCACCAGTCCTGTTCCTAGGGGACGGTTGTCTAGGGCAAGGACTGGGATAGGGGGTTGTAAAGGTACTAGAGGAATACGTAATGATAAGGCCACTGACTGGTCTAGGAAATTGCCTGCAGCACCTGAATCCACTAGGGCAGGACTCAGTGGGGGGCCAGGATATTCAGGGAAGGTGACAGGGAAGAGGACGGGCTGGGTGGACAGAAAGGAGCAAGGCACGTCCACACCTACCTGGGAAGGTGCAGGAGAACTCCTTGGCCTGTCGCTTCCTCGCCTGGCTCTCCTTCTGGACAGGTGTTCCAGGGCTGGTCCAAACTCCCATAGTAGGAGAAGAGACCCTGTTGACGGCGGCATTGACATTCCTCGGGGGCAAGGTGCGTCGTGCCCACCTCCATGGCCTCAGTCTCGCTGGAGGTTCCTGGGAGAGACCCGAACCCCCTGGATGGGCGACGACGTAGGAGATTATCCAGGTGGATGGCCATGGTAATGAGCTGATCCAGCGTGAGGTCTTCATTGCGACAGGCCAGCTCGGTCTGGACGTCCACCTGTAGCCCGCAGCGGAAAACCGTCAACATGGCCTGGTCATTCTATCCAGTGGACGCAGCAGATTTTTTATTTATTTTTTTATATATATTTGTAATACTAACAATTACAAAAATACTGAATTAACAATTATTTTAACCTAATATAATACATCAATAAAATCAATTTAGCCTCAAGTAGATAATTAAACATGTTCAATTTGGTTTAAATAATGCAAAAACAAAGTGTTGGAGAAGAACGTAAAAGTGCAATATGTGCTATGTAAGAAAGCTAACGTTTCAGTTCCCTGCTCAGAACATGAGAACATATGATGAGAACATATGAAAGCTGGTGGTTCCTCTTAACATGAGTCTTCAATATTCCCAGGTAAGAAGTTTTAGGTTGTAGTAATTATAGGACTATATCCCTCTATACCATTTGTATTTCATTAACCTTTGACTATTGGATGTTCTTATAGGTACTTTAGTATTGCCAGTGTAACAGTATAGCTTCCGTCCCTCTCCTCACTCCTCCCTGGGCTCACTCCTCCCTGGGGTCGAACCAGCAATACAACAACAACAGCCACCACATTGAAGCAGCGTTACCTATGCAGAGCAAGGGAAACAACCACTCCAAGGCTCAGAGCGAGTGAAGTTTGAAACGCTATTAGCGCCTGCTAACTAGCCAGCCATTTCACTTCGGTCACACCAGCCTCATCTCGGGAGTTGATAGGTTTGAAGTCATAAACAGCGCAATGCTTGACGGCAAAACGTACGAAAGTGCAGTTTGAATGAATGTTTACGCTCCTGCTTCTGCCTACCACCGCTCAGTCAGATACTTAGATACTTGTATGCTCAGTCAGATTATATGCATCACAGGACACGCTAGATAATATCTAGTAATATAATCAACCATGTGTAGTTAACCAGTGATTATGATTGATAATTACCTTGGCTTACTGCATTTGCGTAACAGGCAGTCTCCTTGTGGAGTGCAACGAGAGAGAGGCAGGTCTTTATTGCGTTGGACTAGTTAACTGTAAGGTTGCAAGATTGGTTCAGAGATGACAAGGTGAAAATCTGTCTTTCTGCCCCTGAACGAGGCAGTTAACCCACCGTTCCTAGGGCGTCATTGAAAATAAGAATGTGTTCTTAACTGATTAAATAAAGATTGAATAAAGGTGTAAAAAAAATATTTTAAAAATCGGAAAATCGGTGCCCAAAAATATCGATTTCCGATTGTAATGAAAACTTGAAATCGTCCCTAATTAATCGGCCATTCCGATTAATCGGTCGACCTCTATCCTGGACCCCTGACGTAGACGGAGAGGACACTCATGTTTATGTCACGGAAAAGTTGAGTGATGAGCTCATAGGACTGCACTTCTGGTCCGTCCCTTTCCCAGACGGCGTGAGCCCACTCCCGGCCTATCAGCACAGAGATCACCAAGGCCACCTTGTCCAACTCGGAGGCCATCCTGGCATGACGGGCCAGGTGGAGGTCACACTGCAGAAGAAACACCCTACAATGAGCTGGGGTGCCACTCCGGGAGGGGCAGGTGGACACTGATCGGACCAGGTAATGTAGATGGTGGTGGGGTGCCTGGAACAACCACGGGGAGTTGGGAAGGTGGAGGTGTAGCCTGCGTATGGCCCGGTGTACCTCGTCCATGGCAGTCCCGAGAAGCTCCAGGAGCACGAGTCGTGGTGTGTGTAATGATGACAGACACAAGTCTGGGGTTGATGAGTGAAGGGTGTTTGCCAGTAGTAGGTTCGGCAGCAGCTAGAAGGCCGGCGATGCTGAACGCCTGAGCTGGACAGAAGGGGAAGCCAAAGCGATGGCTGGTGCGACAGCACCCCTTGACTTTTGCCACATTTTGTTGTGTTACTGCCTGAATTTAAAATGGACAAAATGTAGATTTCTTTTCACTGGCCTACACTCACCCATATTGTTAAAGTGGACATTATGTTTTTCTGAATTTTTACAAATTAATTGAAAATGGAAAGCTGAAATGTCTTGAGTCAATAAGTATTCAACACCTAAGTAAAAACAGTGATGCCGAAACATTGGTGATTTACCCAATAAATTACTGGGAGTTTACATATGGAGTGTGTGAGCCACTTTTATTTCACTAGTTTCTAGTTTATTCGCCGTTACTCAGCACACCACACAAAATATTTTTGTCTGGGTGTGCGCCAGCTCGTGTTTTTTAAGGCTAAATAAGTTTTTTTTAAAGTACTTAAAATGCTGCATGGACTCTGTGTGCAATAATAGTGTTGATTTTAAACGGGATGGTTCGAGCCCTGAATGCTGATTGCCTGACAGTCGTGGTATATCAGGTATGACAAAACATGTATTTTTACTACTCTAATTACCTTGGTAACCAGTTTACAACAGCAATAAGGCACCTCGGGGGTTTGTGATTTATGGCCAATATACCACGCTAAGAGTTGTATGCAGGCACTCTGCTGTGCGTCGTTCATAAGAACAGCCCTTAGCCATGGTATATTGGCTATATAATACACCTCCTCGGGACTTATTGCTTAAATGACTACCTTATATCTGTACCCCACATCTACAATTATCTATATGTGCATTTCAAACACAGATTCAACCACAAAGACCAGGGAGGTTTTCCAATGCCTCGCAAAGAAGGGTACCTATTGGTAGATGGATAAAACAAAAGGAAATATTGAATATCCCATGGTGAAGTTATTAACTACACTTTGGATGGTGTATCAATACACCCAGTCACCACAAATATACAAGCGTCCTTCCTAGCTCGGTTACCGGAGAGGAAAGAAACCACTCAGAGATTTCACCATTAAAACAGTTACAGAGTTTAATGGTTTTGATAGAGGAAAACTGAGGATGGATCAACAACATTGTAGTTACTCCACAATATTAACCTAATTTAATTAATTAATTTAACTAATTTAACCTAATTGACTAATTTAACCTAATTGACTAATTTAACCTAATTGACAGAGTGAAAAGAAGGAAGCCTGAACAGAATAAAAAATATTCCAAATCATCCATCCTGTTTGCAAAAAGACACTAAAGTAATACTGAAAAAATAATTATAATTTTTGAATTCAGAATGACAAAATGTGGAATATTGTATGTAAAGGGGAATAAATACTTAGAGGAAGGCACTGTAAAGTATTCATTTTTCATATTTGTGTTCATATTGTCCATGAGTTCCTAATGGATAGACCATATGTGACTCAATTCAGGAAACTATTCAAATGTCGCAAGTCACGACTTCACAAGAGAGGCATTTGAACGTTTATTTTTATTTTGGGTTAAAATGCGTGTATGAGCAGAATTGCCTTCTGGAATATTTGAACTTTCATGTGCCTTAATAACAAACTGTAAATATGAATAAAGTTGTTAAATTACGAGCCCAGTTGGTTTAGCCACAGAAAAAGTCAGGAACCTTTACCCTAGCCACGATTGGCTGAGATAATGTTTATTTAAACATTTTTATTTCACCTTAATTTAACCAACAAGTTCTCCTTTACAACTGCGACCTGACCAATATATAACAAAACAGTGTGACACAAACAACATGTCACGAGTCCGACCGAGGGTGGCTTCCCTTCCCGGTCGGGTGGCGCTCGGCGGTCGTCGTCACCGGCCTATTAGCTGCCACTGATTGTCTTTCCTCCCCCTCCTTGTATGTTTATTGGTAGCACCTGTTTGTAATGATTAGTCGGGCTTCTTTAGACAGCCGGCCCGCCTGTTTGTTGTGCTGGATTATTCATTGTAACCTTCGGCTCTGTAGTAGAGGAACGTGTTAGTTCCTGGTCGTGCATTTTTCAGTTATACATTTTTCATTCCCTGTGTTTGTGGCCGTTATTATTGTGAGCACCCTGTGGTGCGTTGGTGCAATTAAAGAGCACAGCATTGCACTCTCTGTCTCCTGCGTTTGACTCCACACCCACGACACCCGGAGCATTACACAACAACACAGAGTTACACATGGAATAAACAAACATACAGTCAAAAACACAATAGAAAAAAGTCTATATACAGTGTGTGCAAACGAGGTAAGATAAGGGAGGTGGAAATAATTACAATATAGCAATTAAACAGTGGAGTGATAGATGTGCAGAAGATGAATGTGCAAGTAGAGATACTGGGGTGCAAAGGAGCAAAAATAAATAACAGTATGGGGATGAGGTAGTTGGATGGGATATTTACAGATGGGCTATGTACAGGTGCAGTGATCTGTGAGCTACTCTGACAGCTGGTGCTTAAAGATAGTGTGGGAGATTTAAGTCTCCAGCTTCAGTGATTTTTGCAATTCGTTCCAGTCATTGGCAGCAGAGAACTGGAAGGAAAGGCGGCCAAAGGAGTAATTGACGTTGGAGATGACCAGCGAAATATACCTGCTGAAACGCGTGCTAAGGCCGGATGCTGCTATGGTGACCAGTGAGCTGAGAAAAGGCGGGGTTTACCTAGCAAAGACTAATAGATGACCTGGAGCCAGTGGGTTTGGCGGCGAATATGAAGCGAGGGCCAGCCAACGAGAGCATACAGGTCGCAGTGGTGGGTAGTATATGGAGCTTTGGTGACAAAACGGACGGCACTGTGATAGCAATTTGAATGCTGTCTGAGTAGAGTGTTGGAGGCTATTTTGTAAATGACATCGCCGAAGTTAAGGATAGGCATGATAGTCAGTTTTACGAGAGAAAAGAGTACGCCCGAGTACGCCCGAGAATTGAACCTGGTGGCACCCCCATTGAGACTGCCAGAGTTCTGGACAACAGACCCTCCGACTTGACACACTGAACTCTGTCTGAGAAGTAGTTGGTGAACCAGGCGAAGCAGCCATTTGAGAAACTAAAGATAAGAATGTGGTGATTGACAGAGTCGAAAGCCTTGGCCAGGTCGATGAACACAGCTGCACAGTAGTCTCTTCTCAATGTTGGTTATAATATCATTTAGGACTTTGAGCGTGGCTGAGGTGCTGCCATGACCAGCTCGGAAACCAGATTGCGTAGCGGAGATGGTACGGTGAAATTCGAAATGGTGATCTGTTGTTTAACTTGGCTTTCGAAGACTTTAGAACGGCAGGGTAGGATAGATTTAGGTCTGTAGCAGTTTGGGTCTAGATTGTATCCCCCTTTGAAGACGGGGATGACCGCAGCAGCTTTCCAATCTTTGGGGATCTCAGACGATACGAAAGAGAGGTTGCAACAATTTCAGCTGACAATTTTAGGAAGAGAGGGTCCAGATTGTCTAGCCCTGCTGATTTGTAAGGTTCCGGATTTTGCAGCTCTTTCAGAACATCAGATATCTGGATTTGGGTGGAGGAGAAATGGGGGATGCATGGCCAAGTTGCTGTGGGGGGTGCAGGGCTGTTGCCTAGGGTAGTGGTGGCCAGATGGAAGGCATGGCCAGTCGTAGAAAAATGCTTGAAATTCTCAATTGTTGTGGATTTATCGGTGGTGACAGTGTTTTCCTAGCCTCAGTGCAGTGGGCAGCTGGCAGGAGGTGCTCTTATTCTCCATGGTCTTTACAGTGTCCGAGAACATTTTGGAATTTGGCTGCAGGATGCAAATTTCTGTTTGAAGAAGCTAGCCTTTGCTTTCCTGACTGACTGTGTATATTATAATATAATAATAATATATGCCATTTAGCAGACGCTTTTATCCAAAGCGACTTACAGTCATGTGTGCATACATTCTACGTATGGGTGGTCCCGGGGATCGAACCCACTACCCTGGCATTACAAGCGCCATGCTCTACCAACTGAGCTACAGAAGGACCACATTGGTTCCTAACTTCCCAGAAAAGTTGCATATCGCAGGGACTATTCGATGCTAATTCTGTACGCCACAGGATGTTTTTGTGCTGATCAAGGGCAATCAGGTGTGGGGGTGAACCTATATCCTGGCTCTACATTTTTTGAATGGGGCATGTTTATTTAAGATTGTGAGGAAAGCACTTTTAAAGAATAACCAGGCATCATCTACTGATGAAATGAAGTCAATATCCTTTCAGGATACCCCGGCCAGGTCAATTAGAAAGGCCTACTCACTGATGTGTTTTAGGGAGCGTTTGACAGTGATGAGGAGTGGTCGTTTGAGCACAGACCCATTACGGACACAAGCAATGAGGCAGTGATCGCTGAGATCCTGGTTGAAAACAGCAGAGGTGTATTTGGAGGGCAGGTTGGTTAGGATGATATCTATGAGGGTGCCCGTGTTGAGGGATTTGGGGTTGTACCTGTTAGGTTCATTGATCATTTGTGTGAGATTGAGGGCATCAAGCTTAGATTGTAGGATGGCTGGGGTGTTAAGCATGTTCCAGTTTAGGTCGCCTAGCAGCACGAGCTCTGAAGATAGATGGGGGGCAATCAGTTCACATATGGTGTCCAGAGCACAGCTGGGGGCAGAGGGTGGTCTATAGCAAGCGGCAACGGTGAGAGACTTGTTTTCTGGAAAGGTGGAATTTTAAAAGTATGGGCTGGACATACCGAGAGATGAGTTTTGGATTGGTCTGCCGTGTAGCATCTTATGCCTATAAAATGAGCTGCTCGTTATGTGTAGATAATCTACTGCAGTTTTTTATGGCTATAACATTAGCCAGGAGAACTGCAAATGTGTTGCTACTGCTCTCAACCAGATTGACTTGACACAACATGCCAAACAAGCTGTACAAACAAAACGGAAATGACACTTATTTAATGAAACGGGTTGAAGTCTGCCGGGAAACGTTCATCCGTGTATACGGCTAAGAGTCTAGCTACAGTTTCAGATATTATACGTTTCTAATTTTGTCAGAAAGTTGTTTTCATTGCAAGTTCAAGCTTACAGATACTTACTATCTGACATTAGGTGGCTGGCTCGCTAGATAAGACTACGATCTGTGTATTAATATTATCTCAGTACGCCAAATGCTTTGGTAGTTATAGCATAATGTTAGCTAGCTAACAAGCTAACATTGAACCTATTTGGGTAACTTTAGCTTGCTATGACAATCGACTTCTATTGATAGTACAGTATGGATTGGGATTATAGTTAATTGTTTAGCTAGCTAGCTACATGTCTCAACAAAATACCACAAGTTCAAGCGTACTGTTAGCTAGCTAGCTGACGTTAGATGGCTGGCTTGCCAGCTAACATCATGTGTATGATCTGTGTAGTAATATTATCTGAAAGTAATTTGCATTGCTAGTTATAGCATAACATTAGCTCTGTATTTTCCAGAGGTACATGTAGTCGGGCAATATTCCATTAGGAATCTGAGGAGAAAACTGCTGCGCCACAACTCAAGCACTGTCACGTTCTGACCTTTTATTTCCTTTGTTTTGTCATTATTTAGTATGGTCAGGGCGTGAGTTGGGGTGGGCAGTCTATGTTTGTTTTTCTATGATTTGGGTATTTCTATGTTTCGGCCTAGTATGTTTCTCAATCAGAGGCAGGTGTCATTAGTTGTCTCTGATTGAGAATCATACTTAGGTAGCCTGGGTTTCACTGTGTGTTTGTGGGTGATTGTTCCTGTCTCTGTGTTTGCACCAGATAGGACTGTTTTGAGTTTTCACATTTCTGGTATTCAGTTGTTCATGTGTACATTTACGTATTAAAAGAACCATGGACACTTACCACGCCGCATATTGGTCCTCTGATCCTTTTCGCCTGTCCTCTTCGGAAGAAGAGGAGGAAATCCCTTACAAGCACTTAGCCCAGGGCAGACCTGCCAAGACCCTGCAGTTGGCTCTATTGAACCAGCAAGCAAAGACGTCAGAATGCATTACATCTTGGATTTCGCTCAAAAAGTAAGCAACATTTCCTCCCTTATACTGATTAAGGACATAGATAGATAGCTAGACATACACACACAAATACATATACAGTTGAAGTCGGAAGTTTACATACATCTTGGCTAAATACATTTAAACTCTGTATTCCACAATTCCTGACATTTAATCCTAGTTAAAAATTATGTATTTTAGGTCAGTTAGGATCACCACTTTATTTTAAGAATGTGAGATGTCAGAATAATAGTAGAGAGAATGATTTATTTCAGCTTAAATTTCTTTCATCCCATTCTCAGCGGGTCAGAAGTTTACATTCACTCAATTAGTATCTGGTGGCATTACCTTTAAATTGTTTAACTTGGATCAAACGTTTCGGGTAGCCTTCCACAAGCTTCCCAAAATAAGTTGGGTGAATTTTGGCCCATTCCTCCTGACAGAGCTGGTATAACCAAGTCAGGTTTATAGGCCTCCTTGCTCGCACATGCTTTTTCAGTTTTACCCACACATTTTGGAAATGATTGAGGTCAGGGCATTGTAATGGCCACTCCAATACCTTGACTTTGCTGTCCTTAATAAAATGTGTGGTTAGCCATTTTAAGCCATTTTGCCACAACTTTGGAAGTATGCTTGGGGTCATTGTCCATTTGGAAGATCCATTTGTGACCAAGCTTTCACTTCCTGACTGATGTCTTGAGAATATATATTGTGACGGCCCTGAATTTTTCTGAACCGTCTCAGTGCAGCTCCTTCCAATAGGGCGCTTTCCCTTTAATTCCCAATTAAATAGCCAGTATCAGCTGCGCAAAAAGGGGGGTTGTGATGGAGACGTGAATGAGGATGTGTTCAACCCTCAGTTCCGAAGCTTCTCTATTCCGTTTGTTTTGTTGCCGTTAAACGTGTGTTTTGTAGCCTAAGAGAGTTTACCCAGGATCGGATCCACTCTTTGCGTCCCTGGACTACACCTCTCCGTTCTTCGTGGCCTTTCTCCGCTGGAGATCTATTGGCGGATTGGATTGTCTGACTGACCGACTGACTACCACCTTTTTGTATACGGTATTTCATTTGTTTGGATGTGATGTATACTGTGATTTGTGTAGTTAGTGGTAGTTGAGGACTTAATTAAGAGTTGATCCGCTTTAAGGTTCTGTGGTAAAGTAATTGTTATATTGATTGTATGTTTAATACTGGGTTTACGCTACACGGAACGAACGGACAAACATCGCGTGACAAAAGTCACTTGAGTTCACTGAACTCCTTTACCGGGCAGGACTCTTTTTAGGCCCGAGGTACAGGACATTTCTGGAGGAACCAGAACTCATTGTGATATTATTATATATGTGTGTAATCATTGTTGTTGCTAATACAACCCACGCAACAGAATATAATTGTTTTTGAAGTTCTTTTCAATGTTTTAAGGGTTTATGAAAAGTTTATTTCCATCCTGACTTTTACATACGTCCTTTGTATTGGTGTAGACTTGACGGACCAGATGGGACTCATTCCCACCCAAACTAAAAGGAGAAACTAATGTTTTCTCTGGTAGGCACAACCTACCTGGCACCCCTATAAATAATAACCTCAAGTCAAAACCGTTACATAAAAAATGGCACCCCAGATGGGACAGCTCAACATTGAGAACTAACCAAAGCAAATATTTTGTGTGGAATTAAAACAATGGATTCACCCCAAGATAATGTGCTCATCCATGTCATACCTGTCAATGGGAATACACAGGGCCATTCTGACCATCAAGCTGACAACGCAAATCATAATGTGAATGGAGATAATGGAGTTGCTTTGGGCCAGAGCCCTGGGAATCTGAATGCCCGGCCTGAGCCACAGGCCACAGGAGGTCTAACCAGTTACTCACTTATTGACATGGATCTGTGTGGAAGTACTGAGCTAGCCCTCCCTCTGACACCCAACCTTCCTCCATTGTCTGGTTTATCTCCAGAGGTTGTAGTCTTACAACTTCAAGGTGACATCCTTGATATTCGTCGGACTCAACAACATCTCCAAACTCTTATCCACCATAATTTCAAATGTCTGAGGGAAGAGCAACAACAGAGTGCCATGGAATTCAGAAACTCACTGAGCACTCTAACCCACATGCTGACAGAGCTCAGTGAGAGTGGAAGACGGGAAATTACTGGTGCCCTGGACAGGCAGTTTGACTACCAACGAAACCAACTCACTGCCACTCTCCAATGGCGCCTGCAACATCACCACACTGAGGTCCTCAAGGACGTTAATTCTGTTTTTTCTCCCATGGTTAACACTGTAGGCCACTTGCAGAGAGAACTCTCTAATTGTGTTAAAATGTTGGATGACGTGTCTGTGGACATGGCCTCCATTAGGCACAACTCCTTACACAGAGTTTCTCTGGTGTCCACTTCTGTTCAGACCACTGAGGGCCAAGCTAGCACCTCTGAACAGCCAAGACAAGGCCATGCTACAGTCACCACTGTCGATGGTCTGGTTCGCTTGGGACAGCAGTTTGAGAAGGACAGAGAATGCCAACAGCAATATGACCAGAGAAAGAAACAGACACCCAAACAGTTGCCCAAGACAGACCACCAACAACAGCCAGAGTCTCCAGCCAAGACCTCTCTCATGTTCTGTTGGAGATGTAGCCAAAAGGGACATTCTTCAGCTAGATGTCCAAGACCGTATCAAGTAAACCCTTCCAGAAACCACAAATCACAACAGGCCAACACACCTAACTCTCTTCGCAGCAATGACCATCCTTCTCTGGGTGCTTTAACCAGAGCTGAAACCCCAAGAGTCACTGCCTACGCCCCCATCGACATCCCCATCCTTTCAGTTAATACCGCACCAATCAGAAGCTAAAAAGTTACATGATTGGGGTTCAAATGTGGCACTCTTCTCTGCCGTTGCTCCGGTACCACTAACCCTTGATAATCCTTCTGACGATCTCCTTTTACAGGCTGTGAGAAGAGCTCAGCTGGAACAGCCAGAGGAGTTACGGCTGTTGGAACAGCTGCAGAATAATGCTGATGTATGTACTTCAAAGCTAGGACGCACCGGGCTCCTGAAGCACAAAATATTCCTTACACAGGAAATGCCGATCAAGCAAAAGCCATATCGTTTGTCCCCAGCGAAGCTAATCATCCAAAAGGGACTCATAAATGATATGTTAGCACAAGATATAATAGAACGTTCCTCCTCTCCCTGGGCTGCTCCTGTTGTCCTCATCCCAAAAAAGACTGGTGGTCTTAGATTTTGTGTGGACTATAGGAAGACCAACAATGTTTCTCAGACTGATGCCTATCCTCTTCCTACCATCCATGAGATCCTGGAGTCATTGTCTGGCGCTGTTGTGTTCACTACCCTTGACCTCAATAGTGGTTATTGGCAGGTTGAGATGGACCAGGAAAGCAAGGACAAGACTGCTTTTGTCTGTGCTGAGGGCTTGTTTTCCTTTAAGGTGATGCCCTTTGGATTAAAGAATGCCCCTGCCACTTTCCAAAGACTCATGGAGATTGCGTTAGGTGAGCTCAAAGGGAAGATCTGTTTCGTCTACCTGGACGATATAATTATCTACTCTCAGAACAGAGAAAGACACTTTCAAGATCTTCAAGCAGTGTTGGACAAGCTACGAGAAGCTGGTCTGACCTTGAATATGAAGAAGAGCAACTTCTGCCAAACCTCCCTGAAGTTCCTTGGCCATATTGTGTCTTTCGACGGCATTCATGTGGATTCTGAAAAGACAAAGGCTGTACAAGACTTCCCTGTGCCAACCACACTCAAGGCCCTACAACGGTTCCTTGGTATGGCTGGATGGTACCATCGGTTTGTGTCGAACTTCTCCCAGGTGGCAGAACCCCTCAACGCGATGAAGCGAAAAGGAGCGAAATTCCAATGGACGGCAGAGTGCCAGACTTCCTTTGAAACCCTGAAACGACATCTCGTCACACCTCCCATTTTAGGTCATCCCAACTTTGATTGCCCTTTTGTTGTTTACACTGATGCAAGTGATGTTGGACTTGGTGCTGTCCTAGTCCAACAGACTGGACTTGGCACTGAAGAAGTGCTAGCGTTCGCCAGTCGGACATTGAATGGAGCAGAACGGAACTACTCCACAACCGAGCAAGAGTGCCTTGCAGTTGTCTGGGCTTTGGAAAAGTGGAGGTACTACTTGGAGGGTAGACACTTCACTGTGGTCACTGACCATTCCTCCCTTGTGTGGGTGTTCAAGACCAACAAACCAAGCACCAGACTCATAAGATGGGCTCTACGGTTGCAAGAGTTCACCTTTGCAGTGGAATACAGGAAAGGAAAATACAACACTGTTCCAGATGCCTTGTCCAGAGCTCCTGCTTGTGATAACGGTGGCCCTGATCTTACATGTGCTACTGTCCTGTCAAGCAGTCGAGACTCGCCCAAAACAGACTTTCCCATCTCTGATGAGGCAATATGGAAAGCTCAACAGGATGATCCAGAAGTACAGGCTTTGTACCAGACTATCCTGGAAGATGGAGAAAAGATGGTCAATCCTACCACAAAGCTGACCATCATTGAAGATAAAGTCTACCGAGTCGTACAACTACCTCACAGAACACTCTACCAAATGTACATACCGGACACTCTACGCCTACAACTGCTTCAACATTTCCATGAAGACCCATTAGCTGGTCATTTGGGCAGGTTCAAAACCTACAAGCGGTTGCAAGCGTTACTCTACTGGCCACATCTGAGCATGGATGTGAAGTCACACATCCGAAATTGTCAGGTTTGTCAAATGTACAAACCAGAAGGTAGAAAGCCTGCTGGCAAGTTGCAGCAAACGGTGGTTACCCGACCTTGGGAAATGTTAGGAGTGGATTTGATGGGTCCATTTCCTAGAAGCTCCAATCAGAATGTGTACATACTTGTTTTTGTTGATTACTATTCAAAGTGGGTGGAACTCTTTTCCCTGCGTCAGGCCACAGCAAGGACCGTCTCTAACATCCTTACGAAAGAGATCCTGACTCGCTGGGGAGTGCCTGATTACATCCTGTCTGATCGAGGTTCCCAATTTGTCTCTGATCTCTTTGAGGAGACCTGCCAAAGATGGAACCTGAGGCAGAAGTTGACCACGGCCTATCACCCACAGACCAATCTCACTGAGAGAGTAAATCGAACCTTGAAGACAATGATTGCTTCCTATGTAGGGACCCAGCACAAACACTGGGACAAGCACCTTCATGAGTTTCGATTTGCCCTGAATTCTGCTGTGCAAGAGTCCACTGGAGTCACACCTGCAGAGCTGAACCTAAGTCGTCCTCTCCGAGGACCCTTGGATATGGTGCTACAGCCCCAGCAGCTTACTCCAGACGCTGCTTGCTATGACCAGGTAGGCCATCTCCATGACTTGAGAGCTCTTGTCTCAAAGAACATGATCCAGGCTCGACTCAAGCAGAAGAGAAATTATGATAAGAACAGACGAGACATGCAGTTCCAGCTTCGTGATCGGGTGTGGCTTCGCTCTCATCCTTACTCGAAAGCTGAACAATTCTTCTCGGCCAAGCTCGCTCCTAAATGGCAAGGACCATATAGGATTGTGGAGCAGATGGGCCCTTTGAACTACAGAGTGGTGAAAGAGGACACAGGTGAAGATATGCGCGTTGTTCATGTCTCACGCCTTAAGGCCTGTTACCCCTCGGCTGAGGAAATGGAGGCGATTGAGCGCCGCAAGGTCCTGGATATCTTTGAAGAGGAAAGTGAGGAGACTTTTCTCGGATTCCCAGACCCAGAAGTCTCGCACCTTAAGGCCTGTGACCCCTCAGCTGAGGAGCGTGAGCTCCAAAAAGTAATGAATATTTTTGTAGAGGAAAGCGATGAGGAGACCTTTCTCGGTTTCCCCGACCAAGATGTGCCTTCCAGGGCAATGGTCGGCTTTTTCCAGGGGAGGGGGTGTGTGACGGCCCTGAATTTTTCTGAACCGTCTCAGTGCAGCTCCTTCCAATAGGGCGCTTTCCCTTTAATTCCCAATTAAATAGCCAGTATCAGCTGCGCAAAAAGGGGGGTTGTGATGGAGACGTGAATGAGGATGTGTTCAACCCTCAGTTCCGAAGCTTCTCTATTCCGTTTGTTTTGTTGCCGTTAAACGTGTGTTTTGTAGCCTAAGAGAGTTGACCCAGGATCGGATCCACTCTTTGCGTCCCTGGACTACACCTCTCCGTTCTTCGTGGCCTTTCTCCGCTGGAGATCTATTGGCGGATTGGATTGTCTGACTGACCGACTGACTACCACCTTTTTGTATACGGTATTTCATTTGTTTGGATGTGATGTATACTGTGATTTGTGTAGTTAGTGGTAGTTGAGGACTTAATTAAGAGTTGATCCGCTTTAAGGTTCTGTGGTAAAGTAATTGTTATATTGATTGTATGTTTAATACTGGGTTTACGCTACACGGAACGAACGGACAAACATCGCGTGACAAAAGTCACTTGAGTTCACTGAACTCCTTTACCGGGCAGGACTCTTTTTAGGCCCGAGGTACAGGACATTTCTGGAGGAACCAGAACTCATTGTGATATTATTATATATGTGTGTAATCATTGTTGTTGCTAATACAACCCACGCAACAGAATATAATTGTTTTTGAAGTTCTTTTCAATGTTTTAAGGGTTTATGAAAAGTTTATTTCCATCCTGACTTTTACATACGTCCTTTGTATTGGTGTAGACTTGACGGACCAGATGGGACTCATTCCCACCCAAACTAAAAGGAGAAACTAATGTTTTCTCTGGTAGGCACAACCTACCTGGCACCCCTATAAATAATAACCTCAAGTCAAAACCGTTACAATATGCATCAATATATCCACATCATTTTCTTATCTCATGATGCCATCTATTTTGTGAAGTGCACTAGTCGCTCCTGCAGCAAAGCACCCCCACAACATGATGCTGCCACACCCGTGCTTCACGGTTGGGATAGTGTTATTTGGCTTGCAAGCCTCCCCCTTTTCCTCCAAACATAACGATGGTCATTATGGCCAAACAGTTATTTTTTTTGTTTCATCAGACCAGAGGACATTTCTCCAAAAAGTACGATATTTGTCCCCATGTGCAGTTTCAAACCGTAGTCTGGCTTTTTTTATGGCGGTTTTGAAGCAGTGGCTTCTTCCTTGCTGAGCGGCCATTCAGGTTATGTCAAAATAGGACTCGTTTTACTGTGGATATAGATACTTTTGTACCTGTTTCCTCCAGCATCATCACAAGGTCCTTTGCTGTTGTTCTGGGATTGATTTGCACTTGTTGCACCAAGGTACGTTCATCTCTAGGAGACAGTACGCGTCTCCTTTCTGAGTGGTATGACGGCTGCGTGGTCCCATGGTGTTTATACTTGCGTACTCTTGGTTATACAGATGAACATGGTAACTTCAGGCATTTGGAAATTGCTCCCAAGGATGAACCAGAATTGTGGAGGTCTGCAATTGTTTTTTTACTGATGTCAAGAGTTTGAAGGTAGGCCTTGAATACATCCACAGGTACACCTCCAATTGACTCAAATGATGTCAATTAGCCTATCAGAAGCTTCTAAAGCCAATACATAATTTTCTGGACTTTTCCAAGCTGTTTCAAGGCACAGTCAACTTAGTGTATGTAAACTACTTACCCACTGGAATTGTGATACAGTGAATTGTAAGTGAAATAATCTGTCTGTAAACAATTGTTGGAAAATTTTATTTCATCATGCACAATGTTGATGTCCTAACTGACTTGCCCAAACTATGGTTTGTTAGCAAGAAATCTGTGGAGTGGTTGAAAAACGAGTTTTAATGACTCTAACCTAAGTGTATGCAAACTTCCGATTTAAGTCAAAAGTTTGGACACATCTAGTTATTCAAGGATTTATCTTTATTTGTTTTATATTCTACATTGTAGAATAATAGTGAAGACATCAAACCTATGAACTAACACATGGCATAATGTAGTAACCATAAACATATTTTATATTTGAAATTCTTCAAAGTAGCTACCCTTTGCCTTGATGATAGCTTTGCACACTCTTGGCATTCTCTCAACCAGCTTCATGAGGAATGCTTTTCCAACAGTCTTGAAGGAGTTCCCACATATGCTGAGCACTTGTTGGCTGCTTTTCCTTCACTCTGCGATCCAACTCATCGTAAACCATCTTAATTGGGTTGAGGTCGGGTGATTGTGGAGATCAGGTCATCTGATGCAGTACTCCATCACTCTCCTTCTTGGTCAAATAGCCCTTAGACAGCCTGGAGGTGTGTTGGGTCATCTTCCTTTTGAAAAACAATTGATAGTCCATTTCAGCGCAAACCAGATGGGATGGCATATCGCTGCAGAATGCTGTGGTAGCCATGCTGGTTAAGTGTGCCTTGAATTCTAAATAAATCACTGACAGTGTCATCAGCAAAGCACCATCACACCACCACCTCCATGCTTCACACCTCCTCAACACAAACATCATCCGTTCACCTACTCTGTGTATCACAAAGACGCTGCGGTTGGAACCAGAAATCGCACATTTGGACTCATCAGACCAAAGGACAGATTTCCACTGGTTTAATGTCCATTGCTCGTGTTTCTTGGCCCAAGCAAGTCTCTTCTTATTATTGGGGTCCTTTAGTAGTGGTTTCTTTGCAGCAATTTGACCATGAAGGCCTAATTCACATATTCTCCTCTGAACAGCTGATATTGAGATGTGTCTGTTACTTGAACTCTGTGAAGTATTTATTTGGGCTGCAACCTGAGGTGCAGCTAACTCTTATGAACTTATCCTCTGCAGCAGATGTAACTCTGGGTCTTCCTTTCCTGTAGCGTTCCTCAGCGGCATGTAGCCTAGTGGTTAGAGTACTGGATCAAATCCTCGCGCTGAAATGGTAAAAATCTGTCATTCTGCCCATGAGAAAGGCAGTGAACTTACTGTTTCCCAGTTGCTGAAGATGTGGGTGTCAATTAAGGCAGCCACCAACACCACTCTGATTCAAAGGGGTTGGGTTAAATGCAGAAGACACATTTCACTTTCCTCAGGCAGCTGATAATTTGACTTCTAGGATGTATCACTTCTTCTTTAGTGAGTAAGAGTTCAATTTTGCCATAATCTGCTCGCGCTATATTCTGACTAGTCTCGTAGAAATTCACAGTGTGGTAATCGTCACCTCCACGTTATCTGGTTTCATGTCAACTCCGTTATGTAGAGTGAATATTCAACCATTTGCAACCACAGTTCATGCTGGGGTTTGCTTTGTCTGCCGTTAATTGGGACATGGGGACTTTTATACAGGAGAAGAGAACGGTGTGTTTCTCTCCTCTCAACCAATGTCCGTTGACTTGGGCGTGGCCACTGAGTGAGCATAGTTTACTTATGAAAAAAATTATCTCATTTAGAAGCTAAAATTACATTTAATCTTTTCACAAATAGTTTCATATTCAACGTTAAAATTGCACATCAATTCCATGTGAATCTGTTAACTAGAAAGTGTAGACTTTCCAAGATACAATTAATGTCGTCCAATCATCAGATATAATGATCCCAGACAACAACTGATCTGACATCATGTTCTTTAAGTACCAGCGGACTCTTTCAACTGGTTGGATTACTATTATATTATTATATTATTATTTTACCAACCATGTTATGTCACCATACTCTCTCTATGTTAACAAAGGGCTTTCCAAGAGACCATTCTGTAGAGTGGAGAGAAAAGCCGGAAAGGTATTCATGGGGATCATAAACCTCCCCCAGCATCGTCGTGACATTGACATAATATGGACTTGGTCTATTACCAAATATGACTATATTCCGTTTACCACCCCTACCTTGTCACAACACAACTGATTGGCTCAAACGCATTAAGAAGGAAAGAAATTCCAGAAATGTACTTTTAACAAGGCACACCATTTAATTGAAATGTATTCCAGGTGACTACCTCATGAAGCTGGTGGAGAGAAGGCCAAGCGTGTGCAAAGCTGTCATCAAGGCAAGGGTGGCTACTTTGAAGAATCTCAAACATGAAATATATCTAGATTTGATTAACACGTTTTTGGTTACTACATGATTCCATATGTGTTATTTCATAGTTTTGATGTCTACATATAGGCTAAATATATTTTTCTGCTGTTAAGTTATGTTATGTATTTGGGACCCCCAGTGCATGAGGATTATGTTTGTCTCAGTCCCAGAATCTTGTAATTGTGTGATCCCATATCTATGTGTTCACTGTTAGGACAGCAAGACTCAACATTCCCTGAATGCTGAATATTAAATGTGATATGTTTTCTGACCGCAAAGTGGAACTCCAGTCTCCTTTTCACCTAATTTAACCCCTGATTTGCTTAACAAAAGGCACATCGCAATAGGAGGTACAGGTATTGAATGAGTTACCACAAATGGGGGGGTGGACCTATTTTTGTTTTTTTATTGCTCCTTTATTGTTCCTCTAGAAAGGGGGGAGGCTGATGACATCACAGATTACCGTCAAGACCAACTCCTTGAAACTCTCTGGAGGACGTCTCTGACCCCAGAGGAGAGATCAGCTGTCGGTGCGCTGTGTGACATTCACCATGATTCCGACCTGGAAACAATGATAGTCTGCCCCGCCAAGAAAGAGCTGACTAACAGGAAGTAATGTTGACTCTGCCTTAGGGCTGAAGCATTGCGGAGTTGGAGGGGGTTAGCACTCATTTGAACTCTTGTCTATGTGGGTTATGGGCTTGGACTGTGCAGGAAGTGAGTGTGTTCAGGGTGAGTGTGTTTGGGGGTAGTGTATGTGTTAATAATTTATTCGCTGTCTGAATCATATAGAAACTGCTGGAAATATGCTTATTTAAAAAAACAGGAGGTTTCCATGAGGATTTTGCGTAGTAGTTGGGGTGTCTTCACTCACTGTGTGTAGGTATACTTGCGTCTGCATACTATATGTTTGTGGAAGTCGATGGGCACATTTTAGTGGATAACTTTTGTCAAATCAAGGTGTTTTGTATTATGGGGATAAAAGTTGTCTGACTGCATGAACTTACAAAAATGATTTAATCAAAGGTCATGAAGTTTTGACTGCAGTCGACTGCACGTTTCTACAGTTGCTCTTCACCAACTTCATCCCGAATGCTTTTGGGAACTTCAGCGGAAAAATCAAAAGGATACTTCAGGATTTTGGCAATGAAGCTCTTTATCTACTTCCCCAGAGTCAAATTCACTTGTGAATGTACTTTTTATGCCTCTGCTTGCAGTTTGAAGGAAATTGCTAACTGGCGTTAGTGCAATTGCTAATTAGTGTTAGCGCAACAACTGGAAGTCTATGGTAACTGCTAGCATGCTAGTAGATAACATAGACTTCCAGTCATTGCGCTAATGCTAGTTAGCATTGGCTGGTGAAACTACCTCTAACTTCCTTCATACGGCATGCAGAGTCATATAAATGGTATCCATGAGTTCATCTGACTCTGGGGAAGTAGATCAAGGGCTTCATTACCAAAATCCCAAAGTAAATTATTATTATCCCTTTTCAGGACCCTGTCTTTCAAAGATCATTTGTAAAAATCCAAATAACTTCACAGATCTTCATTGTAACGGGTTTAAAAACTGTTTCCCATGTTTGCTCAATGAACCATAAACAATTCATGAACATGCACCTGTGGAACAGTCGTTAAGACACTAACAGCTGACAGACGGTAGGCAATTAAGGTCAAAGTTATGAAAACTTATGACACTAAAGAGGCCTTTCCACTGACTCTGAAAAACAGCAAAAGAAATATGCCCAGGGTCCATACTCATCTGCGTGAACGTGCCTTAGGCATGCTGCAAGGAGGCATGAGGACTGCAGATGTGGCCATGGCAATAAATGACAATGTCCGTACTGTGAGACGCATAAGACACTGCTACAGGGAGACAGGACGGACATCTGATCGTCCTCACAGTGGCAGACCACGTGTAACAACACCATGGTCTGGGGCGGTGTCACAGCATCATCGGACTGAGCTTGTTGTCACTGCAGGCAATCTCAATGCTGTGCGTTACAGGGAAGACATCCTCCTCCCTCATGTGGTACCGTTCCTGCAGGCTCTACCTGACATTACACTCAAGCATGACGCCACCAGCCATACTGTTTGTTATGTGCGTGATTTCCTGGAAGACAGGAATGTCAGTGTTCTGCCATGGCCAGCGAAGAGCACGGACTTGAATCCCATTGAGCACGTCTGGGACCTGTTGGATCGGAGGGTGTGGGCTAGAGCCATTCCCCCCAAGAATTGTAACTTTGTCTTGGTGGAAGAGTGGGGTAACATCTCACAGCAAGAACTGGTAAATCTGGTGCAATCAGATTTACCAATGAGGAGGAGATGCACTGCAGTACTTAATGCAGCTGGTGGCCACACCAGATACTGACTGTTACTTTTGATTTTGACCCCTCCCCTTTGTTCAGGGACACATTATTCTATTTCTGTTAGTCACATGTCGGTGGAACTTGTTCAGTTTGTGTCTCAGTTGTTGAATCTTGATATTTACATTTACATTTAAGTCATTTAGCAGACGCTCTTATCCAGAGCGACTTACAAATTGGTGCATTCACCTTATGACATCCAGTGGGACAGTCACTTAACAATAGTGCATCTAAAACTTAGGGGGGTGGGGTGAGAGGGATTACTTAACCTATCCTAGGTATTCCTTAAAGAGGTGGGGTTTCAGGTGTCTCCGGAAGGTGGTGATTGACTCCGCTGTCCTGGCGTCGTGAGGGAGTTTGTTCCACCATTGGGGGGCCAGGGCAGCGAACAGTTTTGACTGGGCTGAGCGGGAGCTGTACTTCCTCAGTGGTAGGGAGGCGAGCAGGCCAGAGGTGGATGAACGCAGTGCCCTTGTTTGGGTGTAGGGCCTGATCAGAGCCTGGAGGTACTGAGGTGCCGTTCCCCTCACAGCTCCGTAGGCAAGCACCATGGTCTTGTAGCGGATGCGAGCTTCAACTGGAAGCCAGTGGAGAGAACGGAGGAGCGGGGTGACGTGAGAGAACTTGGGAAGGTTGAACACCAGACGGGCTGCGGCGTTCTGGATGAGTTGAAGGGGTTTAATGGCACAGGCAGGGAGCCCAGCCAACAGCGAGTTGCAGTAATCCAGACGGGAGATGACAAGTGCCTGGATTAGGACCTGCGCCGCTTCCTGTGTGAGGCAGGGTCGTACTCTGCGGATGTTGTAGAGCATGAACCTACAGGAACGGGCCACCGCCTTGATGTTAGTTGAGAACGACAGGGTGTTGTCCAGGATCACGCCAAGGTTCTTGGCGCTCTGATATGATATGTTCATACAAATATTTACACGTGTTGTTTCATGAAAATAAAACACAGTTGACAGTGAGAGGACTTTTCTCTTTTTTTGCCGAGTTTATCTCTTTAACGTCAATCCACTGAGGCATAAAGTACAATGCCAGAGTGTAATCCAATAAAATAAAAGATGCTAGTCTACGCTGGTTAGGTTATTTCAGTATGCTAGTCTACGCTGGTTAGGTTATTACAGTATGCTAGTCTACGCTGGTTAGGTTATTACATTATGCTAGTCTACGCTGGTTAGGTTATTACAGTATGCTAGTCTAAACTGGTTAGGTTATTACAGTATGCTAGTCTACGCTGGTTAGGTTATTACAGTATGCTAGTCTACGCTGGTTAGGTTATTACAGTATGCTAGTCTACGCTGGTTAGGTTATTACAGTATGCTAGTCTAAGCTGGTTAGGTTATTACAGTATGCTAGTCTAAGCTGGTTAGGTTATTACAGTATGCTAGTCTACGCTGGTTAGGTTATTACAGTATGCTAGTCTACGCTGGTTAGGTTACTACAGTATGCTAGTCTACACTGGTTAGGTTATTACAGTATGCTAGTCTACGCTGGTTAGGTTACTACAGTATGCTAGTCTAAACTGGTTAGGTTATTACATTATGCTAGTCTACGCTGGTTAGGTTATTACATTATGCTAGTCTACGCTGGTTAGGTTATTACATTATGCTAGTCTACGCTGGTTAGGTTATTACAGTATGCTAGTCTACGCTGGTTAGGTTACTACAGTATGCTAGTCTACGCTGGTTAGGTTATTACAGTATGCTAGTCTAAGCTGGTTAGGTTATTACATTATGCTAGTCTACGCTGGTTAGGTTATTACATTATGCTAGTCTACGCTGGTTAGGTTATTACATTATGCTAGTCTACGCTGGTTAGGTTATTACATTATGCTAGTCTACGCTGGTTAGGTTATTACAGTATGCTAGTCTACGCTTGTTAGGTTATTAGATTATGCTAGTCTACGCTGGTTAGGTTATTACAGTATGCTAGACTACGCTGGTTAGGTTATTACAGTATGCTAGTCTACGCTGGTTAGGTTATTACAGTATGCTAGTCTAAGCTGGTTAGGTTATTACAGTATGCTAGTCTACGCTGGTTAGGTTATTACATTATGCTAGTCTACGCTGGTTAGGTTATTACAGTATGCTAGTCTAAGCTGGTTAGGTTATTACAGTATGCTAGTCTACACTGGTTAGGTTATTACATCATGCTAGTCTACGCTGGTTAGGTTATTACAGTATGCTAGTCTAAGCTGGTTAGGTTATTACAGTATGCTAGTCTACACTGGTTAGGTTATTACAGTATGCTAGTCTACGCTGGTTAGGTTATTACATTATGCTAGTCTACGCTGGTTAGGTTATTACAGTATGCTAGTCTAAACTGGTTAGGTTATTACAGTATGCTAGTCTACGCTGGTTAGGTTATTACAGTATGCTAGTCTACGCTGGTTAGGTTATTACAGTATGCTAGTCTACGCTGGTTAGGTTATTACAGTATGCTAGTCTAAGCTGGTTAGGTTATTACAGTATGCTAGTCTAAGCTGGTTAGGTTATTACAGTATGCTAGTCTACGCTGGTTAGGTTATTACAGTATGCTAGTCTACGCTGGTTAGGTTACTACAGTATGCTAGTCTACACTGGTTAGGTTATTACAGTATGCTAGTCTACGCTGGTTAGGTTACTACAGTATGCTAGTCTAAGCTGGTTAGGTTATTACATTATGCTAGTCTACGCTGGTTAGGTTATTACATGATGCTAGTCTACGCTGGTTAGGTTATTACATTATGCTAGTCTACGCTGGTTAGGTTATTACAGTATGCTAGTCTACGCTGGTTAGGTTACTACAGTATGCTAGTCTACGCTGGTTAGGTTATTACAGTATGCTAGTCTAAGCTGGTTAGGTTATTACATTATGCTAGTCTACGCTGGTTAGGTTATTACATTATGCTAGTCTACGCTGGTTAGGTTATTACATTATGCTAGTCTACGCTGGTTAGGTTATTACATTATGCTAGTCTACGCTGGTTAGGTTATTACAGTATGCTAGTCTACGCTGGTTAGGTTATTAGATTATGCTAGTCTACGCTGGTTAGGTTATTACATTATGCTAGTCTACGCTGGTTAGGTTATTACAGTATGCTAGTCTACGCTGGTTAGGTTATTAGATTATGCTAGTCTACGCTGGTTAGGTTATTACAGTATGCTAGACTACGCTGGTTAGGTTATTACAGTATGCTAGTCTACGCTGGTTAGGTTATTACAGTATGCTAGTCTAAGCTGGTTAGGTTATTACAGTATGCTAGTCTACACTGGTTAGGTTATTACATCATGCTAGTCTACGCTGGTTAGGTTATTACAGTATGCTAGTCTACGCTGGTTAGGTTATTACATTATGCTAGTCTACGCTGGTTAGGTTATTACAGTATGCTAGTCTAATGTTTTGGAAAGATTTGGTGAAATGGTAAAAGAGGAGAGTCAGCTATGTTATGGAGAGCTGGTTAGGTTATAGTCTAATGTTTGGGAAAGATTTGGTGAAATGGTAAAAGAGGAGAGTCAGCTATGTTATGGAGAGCTGGTTAGGTTATTACAGTATGCTAGTCTAATGTTTGGGAAAGATTTGGTAAAATGGTAAAGGAGTACAGCCAGCTATGTTATGGAGTTCTCCTCTATGTTATGTGTGATGATTGTGAGGCGCTATACAAATTCGACAGTCACAAGGCGGGGACTTCAAAATGGCATGTCAAGGGAAGTGTGCTGTTCAGATGGGTTAAATGGAATAGCAGCCTAACTGAAATCTGGACACTGACTGTAGGTCTCTAACAGCTCACATAGCCTTAATATTAACTCCTGCAGAATGAAGCATTTCTAACAGTAAAATTATACACCAAATGTGTATTTTGACATGGGAACAGGCGTGGGGAAATATGATGCATTTCTTTCAGCATCTTGAGAGAATGAATGTGCGGTTCGGGACCATCTGTCATAATCATAAAAGCAGATATTATTTCAACCACATAAAATACGCATCCAAGCTAAACTGAAATCTTATCAGAAACGTGTTGGATTTGTTTAATGCCTTTTTTATTTCCTTAACTTAGACAAATGGAAAAATGTCATTTTCTCCCAGGTCACAAAACTGCTTTGCTGCCAGAGAGAAGCAGAGATAGAAGATGAAAGCAGAAAAAAAAACTTTACTGATGTGAACTAGATAGAAGCATTCATTCTATCGGTGAGCAAGGGTTTATTTAGTCCTATAATACAACGAGTAATGCCAGAAGAGAAGCTACATGTATTAATTATTGACAAGTTGACTAAAAAAATTGCCTACCAAAATGTTGGATATTATCGATAGAAACATAGGCCTATCTAAAAAAAAGGCCTGTCCTTGTTCTGATTGTACAGCGCATTTTCTATAGTCGTGGGTTAGGGCCTAGATTTTCATTTTATCACATATAGTCAGATGGGTTACGGGTTATTAGCAATTGCGGTCAGGTGCTGGTGAACAAAGAGCTGACCCATGCAATCACTAATGTGTGTACGTGTGTGTCTGTTTGTATTATAATCCTGTAATCTAATTCCTTGATAGTAGATAAGCAGCCAGAACATCCCACTTTCCCTGTTAGCTGGAGTCTAATGTATATTCTCATTTCCTGTTGTTGTTTTGATGCAGCCTAATTTCCTCTCTATTCCCGTTTGTTTTATCCCTCCAAGAAACACATCTGTAAATCCAAAATAAATACTCCAGCAGAAATCAAATAAACCCCTTCATTTAAGGGGGCCTAAATCCCACAGTATGTCATCCAGTCAGAGTTAGATATACAGTACATACACATACTTCAGTGAAACAACTTCTGTTACCCAAGATGGTTTAAGGAGGTTAAAATATCAAATAGATGCACATCCCAGTGGTGCAATTTCTGGATGAAAGAAGAAAAAAAGCTTGCCCCTGATATGCTGTGCAGTGCTTTATTGATTAGACCCAATACCTATAAACCACATATCCCCATTGACACCCTATTCCCTTTATAGTGCACTACTTAGGGCTCTAGACTAGGGAATAGGGTGCCATTTGGGAGGGCCCATTTGTCAGGACCAAACTTAAATGGTTATAGACTTAATTAAACACATGGACACCGGTAGAGGTACAAACAGCAGTGAATCACAGAGGAACTGAACGTTTACTGTCAACTAAAATGTTGGTCATCACATGATTCTCAAACAAAATTTGTTGACTAATTGTGAAATGCATATTTGCGGGCCCTTATCAACAGAGAGAAATAAAAAGGAGAATTAATAGAAAGGGGGAAAAACTAACAGTAAATGTAATAATAAAAACATAACGATAACACGGCTATATACACAGGGTACCAGTACCAAGTCGATGTGCAGGGGTAAAACAAAACAACGTAAAACAGCTGCAACATCCTCCATCCTGGAAAGACACTTGACCAGCTGGTGTAGAGGTTGTTGCGCACGTCTACAGAAACTCTGGTTAACCTGTCTGCGAGATGTTTTTTTTTTTAGTCCAGGAAGCTGGTGTCCCCTTGTACCACCTGTTTCCACTCTCCTGGATGCAGGTCCCCAATGGGTGTGGAGTGGTCAATAACCGTGGTCTGTGGTGTAGTGTCTGTGGTGTAGTGTCTGTGGTGTAGTATCTGTGGTGTAGTATCTGTGGTGTAGTGTCTGTGGTGTAGTATCTGTGGTGTAGTATCTGTGGTGTAGTATCTGTGGTGTAGTATCTGTGGTGTAGTGTCTGTGGTGTAGTGTCTGTGGTGTAGTATCTGTGGTGTAGTATCTGTGGTGTAGTATCTGTGGTGTAGTGTCTGTGGTGTAGTGTCTGTGGTGTAGTGTATGTGGTGTAGTATCTGTGGTGTAGTGTCTGTGGTGTAGTGTCTGTGGTGTAGTGTCTGTGGTGTAGTATCTGTGGTGTAGTGTCTGTGGTGTAGTGTCTGTGGTGTAGTGTCTGTGGTGTAGTATCTGTGGTGTAGTATCTGTGGTGTAGTGTCTGTGGTGTAGTATCTGTGGTGTAGTGTCTGTGATGTAGTATCTGTGGTGTAGTATCTGTGGTGTAGTGTCTGTGGTGTAGTGTCTGTGGTGTAGTATCTGTGGTGTAGTATCTGTGGTGTAGTGTCTGTATCTGTGGTGTAGTATCTGTGGTGTAGTGTCTGTGGTGTAGTGTCTGTGGTGTAGTGTCTGTGGTGTAGTATCTGTGGTGTAGTGTCTGTGGTGTAGTGTCTGTGGTGTAGTGTCTGTGGTGTAGTATCTGTGGTGTAGTGTCTGTGGTGTAGTATCTGTGGTGTAGTATCTGTGGTGTAGTATCTGTGGTGTAGTGTCTGTGGTGTAGTGTCTGTGGTGTAGTATCTGTGGTGTAGTATCTGTGGTGTAGTATCTGTGGTGTAGTATCTGTGGTGTAGTATCTGTGGTGTAGTGTCTGTGGTGTAGTATCTGTGGTGTAGTGTCTGTGGTGTAGTATCTGTGGTGTACTATCTGTGGTTGCATCTCAGACTGCCATCAGGACCATATGGAAACACACTTTTTCTTCAAATCAAATTGTATTGGTCACACACAAGGTTAGCAGAAAAAGTGTAGCAAAATGCTTGTGGTTCTAGTTCTGACAGTGCAGTAATATCTAACAAGTAATCTATAAAATTCACAACGACTACCTTATTTATACACACAAATGTAACGGGATGACTTCCTGGTGAAGTGGTACATATAAATATATGGATGAGCGATGGCCGTGCGGCACAGGCAAGATGCAGTAGATGGTATGAAATACAGTATGGATACAGTATCTACATATGAGATGAGTAGTGTAGGTGAGTAATGTATTGGCCACATTACACATGGTTAGCAGATGTTATTGCGAGTGTAGCAAAATGCTTGAGCTTCTAGTTCCGACATTGCAGCAATATCTAACATGTAATCTAACAATTCCACAACAACTACCTAATACACACAAATCTAAGTAAAGGAATGGAATAACAATGACAGAGCGGAGAAGGCAATATGAGATGAGTAATGCAAGATATGTAATGATTTCAAGTCTATATGAAGGCAGCAGCCTCTCTGTGTTAGTGGCTGTATGGCCTTGAGATAGAAGCTGTTTTTCAGTCTCTCAGTCCCAGCTTTGATGCACTTGTACTGACCTCGCCTTCTGGATGATAGCGGGGTGAACAGGCAGTGGCTCGGGTGGTTGTTGTCCTTGATGATCTTTTTGGCCTTCCTGTAACATTGGGTGGTGTAGGTGTCCTGGAGGGCAGGTAGTTTGCCCCCAGTGATGCGTTGTGCAGACTGCACCACCCTCTGGAGAGCCTTACGGTTGAGGGCGGAGCAGTTGCTGTACCAGGCGGTGATACAGCCCGACAGGATGCGCTCAATTGTGCATCTGTGAATGTTTATGATGTTTTAGATGACAAGCCAAATTTCTTCAGCCTCCTGAGGTTGAAGAGACACTGTTATGCCTTCTTCACCACGCTTTCTAGGTGGATGCTTTCTAGGTGGATGGACCATGTGTACACAGAGGAACTTCCATCAGGACCATGTGGACCCACGTTGATCCTGATGAAGCTGTACCTTGCATTTCAGACTGCCATTAGGACCAGCTGGCTGGTGTGATTACGGACATATTCAATCAATCTCTATCCCAGTCTAATGTCCCCATATGCTTCAAGATGGCCACCATCGTTCCTGTTCCCAAGAAAGCTAAGGTAACTGAACTAAATGACCATCGCTCTGTTGCACTCATTTCTGTCATCATGAAGTGCTCTGAGAGTCTAGTCAAGGATAAAATCACCTCCACCCTCCCAGATACCCTAGATCCACTCCAATTTGCTTACCGCCCCAATAGGTCCACTGACGATGCAATCGCCATCACACTGCTCTATCCCATCTGGACAAGAGGAATGCCTATGTAAGAATGTTGTTCATTGACTACAGCTCAGCATTCAACACCATAGTACCTTCCAAACTCATCATTAAGCTTTAGACCCTGGGTCTCGACCGTACCCTGTGCAACTGGGTCCTGGACTTTCTGACGGGCCACCCCCAGGTGGTGAAGGTAGGAAACAACATCTCCACTCCGCTGATCCTCAACACTGGGGCCCCACAAGGGTGCGTGCTCAGCCCCCTCATGTACTCCCTGTTCACCCACAACTACATTTCCACCCATGCCTCCAACTCAATCATCAAGTTTGCAGACGACAAAACAGTAGTAGGCCTGATTAACAACACTGACGAGACAGCCTTATAGGGAGGAGGTGAGGGCACTGGCAGAGTGGGGCCAGGAAAATAACCTCTCTCTCAACATCAATAAAATGAAGGCGCTGATCGTGGACATCAGGAAACCGCAGAGAGCATGCCCCTATCCACATCGATGGGACCGCAGTGGAGAAGGTGGAATGCTTCAAGTTCCTCGGCGCACCAATCACTGACAATCTGAAATTGTCCAACCACACAGACAGTGTGGTGAAGAAGGCGCAACAGCTGAGAGACTGAAAAACTTCCATCTTAAGGCCATCAGACTATTAAATAGCCATCACTAGCTGGCTACCACCCGGCTACTCAACCCTGCACCTTAGAGGCTGCTGCCCTATATACATATACATGGAATCACTGGCCACGTTACATACCGCTTTACTCATCTCACATGTATATACTGTATTCTATTCTACTGTATTTTAGTCAATGCCACTCCGACAATGCTCTTCCTAACATTTATGTATTTTACTGAATTGTTAGATACTACTGCACTGTTGGAGCTGAGGACACAGGCATTTCGCTACACCCGCAATAACATATACTAAATATGTGTATGTGACCAATACAATTTTATTTTAATTTGATTTGATCCAGATAGCCTGGCACACTTCTGTGACGAAAGCAGTAACTGTCGAGAATAATAAATCGTAAAGCAATACTTTGCTGTGTGCTACCACTCTCACCAAAAGCGGAAGGGTCACAGACAGCCTTTCTGCAGCGCTTTCTGGCACGCTGTAAGTTATTTTATCTTTTAGTTGTTATATCTGGCAACACCCGAAATAATTGAAGTATGTCTTTCCTTTCCTTGGACAAGAGATGTGTATTCTCCATCGTCCCCTCTTGTAGTTTTCAGTGGATGAACTTGTCATTTACTTGTTTTTTCTTCTTAAGAGCATTTCCAGCTCTTGCTGTTCAAGCTCTAACCATTGCAATTCATAGAGAGACATGTTTTTATCTGCTTATGTGACTTAAAAAGTAACTTCCTAAAGCAAAGAACACCAGAATAACCAGACATGTAGCTAACTAGCTTGTATGTGTAAACAAAAACCCATATAACACCGGATCCGGAAGTTCAAATGTCATTGCTAGCTACAGTCAGAGTGCCTTGGACCCTCTTGTTTAGTAAACTACTCTGGCTCCTCAAGCCCCCTAGTGGATATAAACTACACAAGGCAGACTTCCTCTCTGGGTGGAACGCAACGACGATGTCGACAAAAAAAAAAACTGCGTCCTTGCACGCACATCGATCGACAGAGTGGCTCTTCTAGCCGCCATAAGCCTGACATTGAACACACACCATGCTACTGTCAACTACTGTCAATGCCCTCAGTCCACTACACAGACACACACACACAATTCTACTCAACTACTCTCAATGCCCTCTGTGCACTTATCCACACACACACACAAGCACACACACGCAGAGACAGACAGTCACTTAAAGAACCACAGAGGCCTTCCTTCTCAATTAGTCATGATTGCTTGGGCGGAAGTTTCGAGGAAAACGAGTGAGGCAGATCAATTATGCCAAATGGCTCCTCTAATGGACTTAAACTGATCAGGCTCTTTCTGTGTGTTTGTGTGGTTGTGTGTGTGGCTGGAGGGAGTCAATGGAGGGAGTGTGTTTATTTGTCTGTATCTGACTGCCTTTGTGATTGTCTTGAAGTGAGCATTGCCTTGTGTGTGTGTATGTGTGTGTGTGTGTGTGTGTGTGTGTGTGTGTGTGTGTGTGTGTGTGTGTGTGTGTGTGTGTGTGTGTGTGTGTGTGTGTGTGTGTGTGTGTGTGTGTGTGTGTGTGTGTGTGTGTGTGTGTGTGTGTGTGTGTGTGTGTGTGTGTGTGTGTGTGTGTGTCACTGAGTCAGACTAGTTCAAGTTCCTGAGGGCATTTGGAATGAAGGGCTTTTTTATATCCAACTCAAACATCCTCTTGCATCCCCAGCGGATAACTGATTCTCTCTGCTGCTACGCTTCTAATGGAATAAAATCGCTGCTCCAGCTTCTAAGCCCGGAAACTGTGTCTACCAGCATCCACACACACACTGGATATATATACAATACCATCCAGATTTAACATATGTGATCGGAGAAACAGTGTCGGTTCAAATATGTGAAGACTTTGACCAACTGGATTGTGCAGAGGATACGCTGAGAAGCTTTCAGTATGTCCATGTTTGTAATATAAAACAAGAGTAGCCTCTGATTTCAGTTTTTACTGGAATGTGAGCTCGAAAAATGATTACTGTCAGGAAATTATTAAGGATTCTCCCCTAAGCAAGTCATTTTGCTGAAACTTGTAACTTGTAATAACATCCTATTTGGATCATGTTACTCTTCCTTTACTGTTGATGCTGTTTGAAACCGTTAACATGACAACATATTTCAATTTGACCTTTACTTGAATATTGTGTTATAAGGACTTTCCCCATATTTTGTTATATTACAACCTTATTCAAAAATGTAACAACATGTTTTTTCTTCTCATCAATCTAGACACAATACCCCATAATGATAAAGCTATTTATTTAAAAAAAAAACAATAATAACAATATTACATTTACATATGTATTCATTTGTATTCAGACTCAGTACTTTGTTGAACGACCTTTGGCAGCAATTACAGCCTTGAGTGTTCTTGGGTAAGATGCTACAAGCTTGGCTCAACTCTATTTGGGGAGTTTCTCCCATTCTTCTCTGCAGATCCTCTCAAGCTCTCTCAGGCTGGATGGGAACGTTGCTACACAGCTATTGTCAGGTCTCTCCAGAGATGTTAGATCGGGTTCAAGTCCAGGCACTGGCTGGGCCACTCAAGGACATTCAGACACTTGTCCCGAAGCCACTTCTGCATTGTCTTGGCTATGTGCTTAGGGTCATTGTCCTGTTGGAAGGTGAACCTTCGCCCCAGTCTGAGGTCCTGAGCGCTCTGGAGCAGGTTTTTATCAAGGATCTCTCTGTACTTTGCTCCATTCATCTTTTCCTCGATCCTGACTAGTCTTCCAGTCACTGCCGCTGAAAAACATCCTGACATCATGATGCAGCCACCACCATGCTTCACCGTAGGGATTGTGCCAGGTTTCCTACAGACGTGACACTTTGCATTCAGGCCAAAGAGTTCAATCTTGATTTCATAGAACAGAGGATCTTGTTTCTCATGGTCTGATAGTCTTTAGGTGTCTTTTGGAAAACTCCAGCAGGCTGTCATGTGCCTTTTCCTAAGAAGTGGCTTCCGTCTGGTCATAAAGGCCTGATTGGTGGAGTGCTGCAGAGATGGTTGTCCTTCTGGAAGGTTCTCCCATCTCCACAGAGGAACTCTGGAGCTATGTCAGAGTGACCATCGGGATCTTGGTCACCTCCCTGACCAAGACCATTCTCCCCTGATTGCTCAGTTTGGCTGGGCGGCCAGCGCTAGGAAGAGTCTTGGTGGTTCCAAACTTTTCCATTTAAGAATGATGGAGGACACCGATCTCTGGGCCCTATTGACAATTCCTTCAACCTCATGGCTTGGTTTTTGCTCTGACATGCACTGTCAACTGTGAGACCATATATAGACAGGTGTTTGCCTTTCCAAATCATGTTCAATCAATTGAATTTCCTACAGGTGGACTCCAATCAAGTTGTAGAAACATCGCAAGGATGATCAATGGAAACAGGATGCATCTGAGCTCAATTCCGAGTCTCATAGCAAAGTGTCTGTATACTTATTTAAATAAGGTATCTCGGTTATTTTTTACCTGTTTTTGCTTTGTCATTATGGGGTATTGTGTGTAGATTGCTGAGGATTTTTTTTATTTAATCCTTTTTAGAATAAGGATGTAACGTCACAAAGTATGGAAAAGTCAAGGGGTCTGAATACTTTCCCAAGGCACTGTAACTACATAAGACTGTCATATTCATAACATAAGAGATGTCATAAACAAGATTATTGTCTCAGCTTAAAGCTGATTGAGTCATGACATTGTAAAGTCAGTTGTCATGACTTTATGACATCTATGATGTTATGAGTATGACAGTATTATGTAGTGGAGGGTTCACGTAAATTGTTGTAAATACACAGAAAAAGATTGGAACGCAAAGGGAAACAGTGAAACAAATTCAGTGACCAAATCCAATACATGTAACCTGAAATTACACTTGCTTGAAAGTACGTCAACTCACCAGCAGTACGACCAGGAATACAACTTTCCCGAAGTGGATCCTTTGTCCGAACCATCCAAGGCATTTAAACTCATTCCAGAGGCTGACACAAAACAACGCCGCCGGAGAAGAGGTAGACGGAGTGGTCCTCTGGTTAGACTTCGGAGGCGCACACACCACCCACTGCTCGTGAGTATATGACTCGCTAATGTCCAGTCTCTAGATAACAAGGTAGACGAAATTAGGGCAAGGGTTGCTTTCTAGGGAAACATGGGATATGCTGTCGGAGTTGGTACAGCCACCTGAATTCCTTGTGCGTGACTCCGACAGGAAAAAACATCTCTCCAGGAAGAAGAAGGGTGGGGGTGTATGTTTCATTATTAACGACTCATGGTGTAATTGTAACAACATACAGGAACTCAAGTCCTTTTGTTCAACTGACCTAGAATTCCTCAAAATCAAATGCCGACTGTATTATCTCCCAAGGGAATTCTCCTTATAGTCACAGCCATGTATATCACCCCACAAGCCGATACCACAACGGCCCTCAAGGAACTTCACTGGACTTTATGCAAACTGGAAACCATATATCCTGAGTCTGTGTTTATTGTCGCTGGGGATTTTAACAAAGCAAATTAGTGAACAAGCTACCTAAATTCTATCAGCATTTTCACTGTAGAACTTGCACTGGTAAAACACTGAATCACGGCTACTCTAACTTCCGCGATGCATACAAGGTCCTACACCCTCCTTTCGTAAAATCGGAATCCACGCTTCAAGATTGCTTTGATCACTTGGATCACATGTTCCGGGTGGCCACAGAGCATAATATCGACGTATACGCTGATTCCGTGAGTGAGTTTATAAAGAAGTGTATAGGAGATGTTGTACATCCGGTGACTATTAAAACCTTCCTTAACCAGAAATCGTGGATTGATGGCGGTATTTGCGCCAAACTGATAGCGTAAACCACCACATTTAACCATGGTAAAGTGACTGGGAATATGGCCGAAATCAAAGTGTAGTTATTCCCTACGCAGGGCAATCAAGCAAGCAAAATGACAGTATAGAGACAAAGTGGAGTCGCATTTCAACGGCTCAGACACGAGACATATGTGGCAGGGTCTACAGACAATCACGGACAACAAAAGGAAAATCAGCCACGTCACGGACACCGGTGTCTTGCTTCCAGACAAACTTAACACCTTCTTTGAGTACAATACAGTGCCACCGACGCGGCCTGCTACCAAGGACTGTGGGCTATCCTTCTCCGTGGCTGACGTGAGTAAAACATTTAAACATGTTAAGCCTCGCAAGGCTGTCGGGCCAGACAGCATCCCTAGCCGCGTCCTCAGAGCATGCGCAGACCAGCTGGCTGATGTGTTTACGGACATATTCAACCTCTCCCTATCCCAGTCTAATGTCCCCACATGCTTCAAGATGGCCACCATTGTTCCTGTACCCATGAAGGCAAAGGTAACCAAACTAAATCACCTTGTAGCACTTACATCTGTCATCATGAAGTGCTTTGAGAGACTAGTCAAGGATCATATCACGTCCACCTTAACTGTCACCCTAGACTCACTTCAATTTGCCCAATAGGTCCACAGACGATGCAATCGCCATCACACTGCATACTGCTCTATCCCATCTGGACAAGAGGAATACCTATGCAAGAATGCTGTTCATTGACTATATCTCAGCATTCAACACCATAGTACCCTCCAAGCTCTTCATTAAGCTTGAGGCCCTGGGTCTTAATCCCACCCTGTGAAATTGGGTCCTGGACTTCCTGACAGATCACCCCCAGGTGGTGAAGGTAGGAAACAACTTCTCCACTTCGCTGATCCTCAACACTGGGGCCCCACAAGGGGGCTTGATCAGCCCTCTCCTGTACTCTCTGTTCACACATGAATGTGTGGCCATGCACGCCTCCATTTCACTCATCAAGTTTGCAGACGACACAACAGTAGAAGGCTTGATACCAACAACAACGAGACACTCAGAGACACTCGGAGCACTCGGAGTGCGGTGTCAGGAAAACAACCTCTCACTCAATGTCAACAAAACAAAGGATATGATTGACTGTGCTTTGGCAAAGTGGGTGGGGTTATATCCTTCCTGTTTGGCCCTGTCCGGGGGTGTCCTCGGATGGGGCCACAGTATTTCTTGACCCCTCCTGTCTCAGCCTCCAGTATTTATGCTGCAGTAGTTTAAGTGTCGGGGGGCTAGGGTCAGTTTGTTATATCTGGAGTACTTATCCTGTCCTATTTGGTGTCCTGTGTGAATTTAAGTGTGCTCTCTATAATTATCTCTTTCTCTCTTTATTTCTCTCTCTCAGAGGACCTGAGCCCCAGGACCATGCCTCAGGACTACCTGACATGATGACTCCTTGCTGTCCCCAGTCCACCTGGCTGTGCTGCTGCTCCAGTTTCAACTGTTCTGCCTTATTATTATTGGACCATGCTGGTCATTTATGAACATTTGAACATCTTGGCCATGTTCTGTTATAATCTCCACCCGGCACAGCCAGAAGAGGACTGGCCACCCCACATAGCCTGGTTCTTCTTTAGGTTTTGGTCTTTCTAGGGAGTTTTTCCTAGCCACCGTGCTTCTACACCTGCATTGCTTGCTGTTTGGGGTTTTAGGCTGGATTTCTGTACAGCACTTTGAGATATCAGCGAAGGGCTATATAAATACATTTGATTTGATTTGATTGGGTTCTTCAGGAAACAGCAGAGGTAGCACCCCTCTATCCACATCGAAGGAACAGCAATGGAAGAAGGTGGAAAATTTTAAGATCTTCGGCGTACATATCACAGACAAACTGAAATGGTCCACCCACACAGACAGTGTGATGAAGAAGGCGCAACAGCTTCTCTTCAACCTCAGGAGGCTGAAGAAATTTGGCTTGTCACCTAAAACACTTACAAACTTTTACAGATGCACAATTGAGCGCATCCTGTCGGGCTGTATCGCCGCCTGGTATGGCAACTGCACCGCCCACAAACGTAAGGCACTCCATAGGGTGGTGCGATCTGCATAACACATCACCGGGGGCAAACTACCTGCCCTCCAGAACACCTACACCACCCGATGTCACAGGAAGGCCAAAATGATCATCAAGGACAACAACCAACCGAGCCACTGCCTTTTCACCCCGCTATCATCCAGAAGGCGAGGTCAGTACAAGTGCATCAATGCTGGGACTGAGAGACTAAAAAACAGCTTCTATCTCAAGGCCATATAGCCACTAACACAGAGAGGCTGCTGCCTTCATACAGACTTGGCCACTTTAATAAATGGATCAGCAGTCACTTTAATAATGTTTACATATCTTGCATTACTCATCTCTTGTGTATATGCCGCTCTGTCATTGCTCATCCATATATTTATATGTATATATTCTTATTCCATTCCTTTACTTAGATTTGTGTATATTAGGTAGTTGTTGTGGAATTGTTAGATATTGCTGCAATGTTGTAACTAGTAGCACAAGCATTTCGTTACACTTGCAATAACATCTGGTAACCATGTGTATGTGTCCCAAAAAAATTCAACTGACATACTCAAGGCTAAACGGAAAGAATGTAATAAATGCTGGGAGTATGGCAACATAGGATAGGTTGTGGAAATACAGTAGCTCCAAGTGGACTCTATTCCTTCCAAAGGAATATTTATTTATTGTATTATAATATTATATATCATATTATTATTATTTTCACAATGTTTACAGGACAATGACCACATACTTGGCCCACTTTAAAAAACTCTTTCCGAACAGTATCAACTGAAGTTCATGATGTGGGACTCTGTATCCCAGAAACAAGTACTAAACATTTTCACTCAGTGAGGCCTTAGTCAGAGTCACTAACTCAGTACTCGGTCAGTTCTTTATCATTGTTTCAAGTTTTAGTGTCACGTGAAATGCCTTTCAAGTAAAGTGAAGTTCCTTTCTTGCAAGCTCCAAACACAACAATTCAGTAATCAGTATCACTGTATCTCTCTCTCTATAAAATGATTGAACTAAAACCATTCAGAAAGTCTACCAAGAGGCCCCTGAATATCAGACACAACATCTACCTATAGCCTCCTGAATATCAGACAGAACATCTTCCTATATCCTCCTGAATATCAGACACAACATCTACCTGTAGCCCCCTGGATATCAGACACATCTACCTGTAGCCCCCTGGATATCATGCACAACATCTACCTGTAGCCCCCTGAATATCAGACACAGCATCTACCTGTACTCCCCTGGATATCAGACACATCTACCTGTAGCCCCCTGGATATCAGACACAACATCTACCTGTAGCCCCCTGAATATCAGACACAGCATCTACCTGTAGCCACCTGGATATCAGACACAACATCTACCTGTAGCCCCTGAATATCAGACACAACATCTACCTGTAGCCCCTGAATATCAAAACGTCTACCTGTAACGCCCTGAAAATCAGACACAACATCTACCTGTAGCCCCGTGAATATCAAAAACGTCTACCTGTAACGCCCTGAAAATCAGACACAACATCTACCTGTAGCCTCCCTGGACATCAAACACAACATCTACCTGTAGCCCTCCAAATATCAGACACAACATCTACCTGTAACCGACTGAATGTCAGACCAAACATCTACTTATAGCCCCCCTGGATATCAGACACAGAATCTACCTGTAGCCACCTGGATATCATGCACAACATCTACCTGTACTCCCCTGGATATCAGACACAACATCTACCTGTAGCCCCTGGATATCAGACACAACATCTACATGTAGCCCCCTGGATATCAGACACAACATCTACCTGTAGCCCCCTGAATATCAGACACAGCATCTACCTGTAGCCACCTGGATATCAGACACAACATCTACCTGTAGCCCCCTGAATATCAGACACAACATCTACCTGTAGCCCCCTGAATATCAAAAACGTCTACCTGTAACGCCCTGAAAATCAGACACAACATCTACCTGTACTCCCCTGGATATCAGACACAACATCTACCTGTACTCCAATGGATATCAGACTCAACATCTACCTGTAACCGACTGAATGTCAGACCAAACATCTACTTATAGCCCCCCTGGATATCAGACACATCTACCTGTAGCCCCCTGGATATCAGACACAACATCTACCTGTAGCCCTCCGAATATCAGACACAACATCTACCTGTAACCGACTGAATGTCAGACCAAACATCTACTTATAGCCCCCCTGGATATCAGACACAGAATCTACCTGTAGCCACCTGGTTATCATGCACAACATCTACCTGTAGCCCCCTGGATATCAGACACAACATCTACCTGTAGCCCCCTGGATATCAGACACATCTACCTGTAGCCCCCTGGATATCAGACACAACATCTACCTGTAGCCTCCTGAATATCAGACACAGCATCTACCTGTAGCCACCTGGATATCAGACACAACATCTACCTGTAGCCCCCTGAATATCAGACACAACATCTACCTGTAGCCCCCTGAATATCAAAAACGTCTACCTGTAACGCCCTGAAAATCAGACACAACATCTACCTGTAGCCCCGTGAATATCAAAAACGTCTACCTGTAACGCCCTGAAAATCAGACACAACATCTACCTGTAGCCTCCCTGGATATCAAACACAACATCTACCTGTAGCCCTCCGAATATCAGACACAACATCTACCTGTAACCGACTGAATGTCAGACCAAACATCTACTTATAGCCCCCCTGGATATCAGACACAGAATCTACCTGTAGCCACCTGGTTATCATGCACAACATCTACCTGTAGCCACCTGGATATCAGACACAACATCTACCTGTACTCCCCTGGATATCAGACTCAACATCTACCTATAGCCCCCTGGATATCAGACACAACATCTACCTGTAGCCCCCTGGATATCAGACACAACATCTACCTGTAGCCCCCTGGATATCAGACACAACATCTACCTGTAGCCCCCTGAATATCAGACACAACATCTACCTGTAGCCCCCTGAATATCAGACACATCTACCTGTAGCCCCCTGGATATCAGACACAACATCTACCTGTAGCCCCCTGAATATCAGACACATCTACCTGTAGCCCCCTGGATATCAGACACAACATCTACCTGTAGCCCCCTGAATATCAGACACAGCATCTACCTGTAGCCACCTGGATATCAGACACAACATCTACCTGTAGCCCCCTGAATATCAGACACAACATCTACCTGTAGCCCCTGAATATCAAAAACGTCTACCTGTAACGCCCTGAAAATCAGACACAACATCTACCTGTAGCCCCGTGAATATCAAAAACGTCTACCTGTAACGCCCTGAAAATCAGACACAACATCTACCTGTAGCCTCCCTGGACATCAAACACAACATCTACCTGTAGCCCTCCAAATATCAGACACAACATCTACCTGTAACCGACTGAATGTCAGACCAAACATCTACTTATAGCCCCCCTGGATATCAGACACAGAATCTACCTGTAGCCACCTGGTTATCATGCACAACATCTACCTGTAGCCCCCTGGATATCAGACACAACATCTACCTGTAGCCCCCTGGATATCAGACACATCTACCTGTAGCCCCCTGGATATCAGACACAACATCTACCTGTAGCCTCCTGAATATCAGACACAGCATCTACCTGTAGCCACCTGGATATCAGACACAACATCTACCTGTAGCCCCCTGAATATCAGACACAACATCTACCTGTAGCCCCCTGAATATCAAAAACGTCTACCTGTAACGCCCTGAAAATCAGACACAACATCTACCTGTAGCCCCGTGAATATCAAAAACGTCTACCTGTAACGCCCTGAAAATCAGACACAACATCTACCTGTAGCCTCCCTGGATATCAAACACAACATCTACCTGTAGCCCTCCGAATATCAGACACAACATCTACCTGTAACCGACTGAATGTCAGACCAAACATCTACTTATAGCCCCCCTGGATATCAGACACAGAATCTACCTGTAGCCACCTGGATATCATGCACAACATCTACCTGTACTCCCCTGGATATCAGACACAACATCTACCTGTAGCCCCCTGGATATCAGACACAACATCTACATGTAGCCCCCTGGATATCAGACACAACATCTACCTGTAGCCCCCTGGATATCAGACACAACATCTACCTGTAGCCCCCTGGATATCAGACACAACATCTACCTGTAGCCTCCTGAATATCAGACACAACATCTACCTGTAGCCCCCTGAATATCAGACACATCTACCTGTAGCCCCCTGGATATCAGACACAACATCTACCTGTAGCCCCCTGAATATCAGACACATCTACCTGTAGCCCCCTGGATATCAGACACAACATCTACCTGTAGCCCCCTGAATATCAGACACAGCATCTACCTGTAGCCACCTGGATATCAGACACAACATCTACCTGTAGCCCCTGAATATCAGACACAACATCTACCTGTAGCCCCTGAATATCAAAAACGTCTACCTGTAACGCCCTGAAAATCAGACACAACATCTACCTGTAGCCCCGTGAATATCAAAAACGTCTACCTGTAACGCCCTGAAAATCAGACACAACATCTACCTGTAGCCTCCCTGGATATCAAACACAACATCTACCTGTAGCCCTCCGAATATCAGACACAACATCTACCTGTAACCGACTGAATGTCAGACCAAACATCTACTTATAGCCCCCCTGGATATCAGACACAGAATCTACCTGTAGCCACCTGGTTATCATGCACAACATCTACCTGTAGCCACCTGGATATCAGACACAACATCTACCTGTACTCCCCTGGATATCAGACTCAACATCTACCTATAGCCCCCTGGATATCAGACACAACATCTACCTGTAGCCCCCTGGATATCAGACACAACATCTACCTGTAGCCCCCTGGATATCAGACACAACATCTACCTGTAGCCTCCTGAATATCAGACACAACATCTACCTGTAGCCCCCTGAATATCAGACACATCTACCTGTAGCCCCCTGAATATCAGACACAACATCTACCTGTAGCCCCCTGAATATCAGACACATCTACCTGTAGCCCCCTGGATATCAGACACAACATCTACCTGTAGCCCCCTGAATATCAAAAACGTCTACCTGTAACGCCCTGAAAATCAGACACAACATCTACCTGTAGCCCCGTGAATATCAAAAACGTCTACCTGTAACGCCCTGAAAATCAGACACAACATCTACCTGTAGCCTCCCTGGATATCAAACACAACATCTACCTGTAGCCCTCCGAATATCAGACACAACATCTACCTGTAACCGACTGAATGTCAGACCAAACATCTACTTATAGCCCCCCTGGATATCAGACACAGAATCTACCTGTAGCCACCTGGTTATCATGCACAACATCTACCTGTAGCCACCTGGATATCAGACACAACATCTACCTGTACTCCCCTGGATATCAGACTCAACATCTACCTATAGCCCCCTGAATATCAGACACATCTACCTGTAGCCCCCTGGATATCAGACACAACATCTACCTGTAGCCCCCTGAATATCAGACACAGCATCTACCTGTAGCCACCTGGATATCAGACACAACATCTACCTGTAGCCCCCTGAATATCAGACACAGCATCTACCTGTAGCCACCTGGATATCAGACACAACATCTACCTGTAGCCCCCTGAATATCAGACACAACATCTACCTGTAGCCCCCTGAATATCAAAAACGTCTACCTGTAACGCCCTGAAAATCAGACACAACATCTACCTGTAGCCCCGTGAATATCAAAAACGTCTACCTGTAACGCCCTGAAAATCAGACACAACATCTACCTGTAGCCTCCCTGGATATCAAACACAACATCTACCTGTAGCCCTCCGAATATCAGACACAACATCTACCTGTAGCCTCCCTGGATATCAAACACAACATCTACCTGTAGCCCTCCGAATATCAGACACAACATCTACCTGTAACCGACTGAATGTCAGACCAAACATCTACTTATAGCCCCCCTGGATATCAGACACAGAATCTACCTGTAGCCACCTGGATATCAGACACAACATCTACCTGTACTCCCCTGGATATCAGACACAACATCTACCTATAGCCCCCTGGATATCAGACACAACATCTACCTATAGCCTCCTGAATATCAGACACAACATCTACCTGTAGCCCCCTGGATATCAGACACAACATCTACCTGTACTCCCCTGGATATCAGACTCAACATCTACCTATATCCCCCTGGGGATCAGACACAACAACCTATAGTGCCCTGTGGATTTGAACTAGTCTCCCTCTGGCTCAGTTTAGTCCAACCGCCTCACCCATGCCCACCTCACCATTACGAGGCCTTACTTTTTAGTTACTGAGGTAGATCTGCTCAGGCATCTGCTTTGCATATAAATGGGGGACGTTAGCCTCAGGGCATGCGTATTGACATAGACTGTGAGGTGTCAAAAGGAGACGCTGGGGTGCCCATTCCCACCTCCCCCCAACAAAGCCCATATGTTCAATGACAACACCCCTACTCACACACACACACACACACACACACACACACACACACACACACACACACACACACACACACACACACACACACACACACACACACACACACACACACACACACACACACACACACACACACACACAACCCCATGGCCCAGTGGTCCCCTACCAAAATGACAAAGGACCACATACCAAAGTCTAGGCTAAACCATTGTATGCTTGCTCGACAAGACCTTAAAGATGTCAGATTTTAGACATAATTTTGGGTGATGATGACCACAGCCTGTGTGTGTGTGTGTGTGTGTTTGTTCCTTTACGGCTTTTGTCTCAGTAAACAGAAAAGTGTGGGAAATCTCAGCATTCCTACTGTCAAGAGACAACAAACCACTTTTCGTCTGACCTTGAATCCTTAACTGAAAAAATAACAAAGTGGTGGCCCATTCTCTGTTTTAGTATAAAGGTGAGGGATGGGCCTCTAGAAATGTAACCATTCGGAAATACATAGACAGAGCTATCGATGCAAGGATTGACCATCCATGATATCAAAATGATTTATTTAATCACGTTTGAGGCTATTACAGCGCTTGTTTACATTTACACTGTTTTCAAAAGTACCTAGTAAAACAAGCTCATATTTTGGTTTCTAATGGGGTACGACAGTTAAACTAAGCTCTAGAGGCAATTATAAGTTTTATAATCTTTAAGAATCAATATGTATATCATCGTATTAACTCTTTTGCTAGCACAGACTGAAATATGTTCTTTGACTCCTCCGATGGCATTGAGGAGTACACCACATCAGTCACCGGCTTCCCAATATGTGCATTGATGATGTCGTCCTCACAGTGACTGTACGTGCATACCCTAACCAGAAGCCATTGATTACAGGCTAAATCAACACTGAGATAAAAGGTAGAGCATCTGTTTTCAAGGAGCGGGACTCTATCACAGGAGCTTATTAGAAATCCCCTTATTTATTTTTTAAAATGTATTTAAACTGGAAAGTCAGTGAAGAACAAACTCTTATTTACAATGACAGCCTACCCCGGCCAAACCCAGATGACGCTGGGCCAATTGGGTGCCGCACTATGGGACACCCAATCACGGCCAGATGTGATGCAGCCCGGATTCAAACCAGGTACTGCAGTGACGCCTCGTGCACTGAAATGCAGTGTCTTAGACCACTGAGCCACTCAGGAGTTATGCCCTCCGATGAACCATCAAACTGGCAAAGCGTCAACACAGGACTAAGATCGAATCATACTACACTGGCTTCAACGCTTGTCAGATATGACAGGGCTTGCAAAATATTACAGACTACAAAGCGAAGCACAGCCGAGAGCTGCCCAGTGACATGAACCTACCAGATGAGCTAAACCACCTCCATTCTCGCGTCGAGGCAAAGGAACACTATAACATGCATGAGAGCATCAGCTATTCCGGACGGCTGTGTGATCATGCTGTCCTCGGCCGAAATGAGTAAACCTTTAAACAGGTCAACATTCACAAGGCTGCAAGGCCAGACGTAATATCAGGACATGTACTCCGAGCATGCGCTGACAAACTGGCAAGTGTCTTCACTGACATTTTCAACTTCTCCCTTTCCGAGTCTGTAATACCAACATGTTTCAAGCAGACCACCATAATCCCAGTGCCCAAGAACACTAAGGTAACCTGCCTAAATGACTACCAACCTGTAGCACTCACGTCTGTAGCCATGAAGTGCTTTGAAAGGCTGGTCATGTATCACATCAACACCATTATACCCTAGACCCTAACCCTAGACCCAATCCAATTTGCATTCCGCCCCAACAGATCCACAGATGATGCAATCTCAATCGCACTCCACACTGCTCTTTCCCACCAGGACAAAAGGAACACCTATGTAAGAATGCTGTTCCTTGACTACAACTCAGCGTTCACACCATAGTGTCCTCAAAGCTCATCACTAAGCTAAGGACCCTGGGACTAAACACCTCCCTCTGCAACTGGATCCTGGACTTCCTGACGGGCCGCCCCCAGGTGGTAAGGGTAGGAAACAACATGTCTGCTACGCTGATCCTAATCACTGGGGCACCTCAGGGGTGTGTGCTCAGTCCCCTCCTGTACTCCCTGTTCACTCATGACTGCACGGCCAGGCACGACTCCAACACCATCATTAAGTGTGCGGACAAGACAACAGTGGTAGGCTTGATCACCGACAATGATCAGACTATAGGGAGGAGGTCAGAGACCTAGCAGTGTGGTGATGGGTGCCCAGATTCCAAAAAAGTTCTACAGCTGCACCAGCGAGAGCATCCTGACCAGGTGCAACACCACCTGGAATGGTAACTGCTCAACATTTGACCGTAAGGCGCTACAGAGGGTAGTGAGTACGGCCCAGTACGTCACTGGGGCCAAGCGTCCTACGATCCAGGACCTATATACTAGGCGGTGTCAGAGGAAAGCACATAAAATTGTCAAAGACTTCAGTCACCCAAGTCTTAGACTGTTTTCTTTGCTTATTAACCCCCTCCCTCCCCCCTCCATTTATTTTTTTCTTTGCTTTTACTCACTGTTTATTATCAATGCATATATATTATCTATACTTCACCCCTACCTACATGTACAAATTACTTTGTCTAACCTGTACCCCCGCACATTGACTCGGTACTGGTACCCCCTGTATAAGCCTCGTTAATGTTATTTTATCGTGTTATTTTTTAAAAATTTGGACTTTCTTTATTTGGCAAATATTTTCTTAAATCTTCCTTGAACTGCACTGTTGGTTAAGGGCTTGTAAATAAGCATTGGACTCAGGCTTCTGTTTGGGTGGGAGTATAATGGGACACGCCCTCTTTCCTACACACACATGAGGAAACAAGGAGAGAGAGATAGTAACATTTAATGTTCCACTTCAAGAAAATAAAAGTCTCCCTCTATTCATGGGGATGGGGAGGAGGGGTGAAGAAGTGAAGGAGTAGGGGAGAGAAGGATGGGGGAGGGGTGTAGAAGTGAGGGAGTAGGGGATGGAGGGATGGGGGAGGGGTGTAGAAGTGAGGGAGTAGGGGGAGGGAGGGATGGGGGAGGGGTGTAGAAGTGAGGGAGTAGGGGAGGGAGGGATGGGGGAGGGGTGTAGAAGTGAGGGAGTAGGGGAGAGAGGGATGGGGAAGGGGTGTAGAAGTGAGGGAGTAGGGGAGGGAGGGATGGGGGAGGGGTGTAGAAGTGAGGGAGTAGGGGAGGGATGGATGGGGTAGGGGTGTAGAAGTGAGGGAGTATGGGAGGGAGGGAGACAACCAATCACAGGAATCAGGTGGTCATCGTATGGTTTTTTGTCCAGATGGCCCAGCAATCTCCTTCTCATTTACACATAAGGGATGGTCAGGGGTCAAAGAAAGGAGGGAGGAGAAGGGGGGACAAGAGCAAAACAATTCCTCCCTGGGGAGAGGTAGTGTTTCATTTTTGTTATTTTTGGCCTTTGGCAAGGGTTTTGTCTGCTGTTTGTGCACACAAATGTTTTTCTCTAGGCAATCTGGAGATTGAAAGCTGAAGTCTACGCCCCTTTGTCTGTTATTGGTCAACAGTAGGGATTCTTCAATTAAGTTTTTATTGTCATTCAACTACAGATAACATGTTTTCATGCACATTTTTCCACATGAGAAATAATGCACCCAACATCCTTGTTAAAATTGCACAAAGATTCCTCGCCAAAAACATCAAAATGAATGACAGATTTCTTCAGTTAACTTAGATTAATTCTGACTATTTTGAGGAAGAGTATACTGGCTATGGCATATCAAAATGGACAAACAATACTGTTGCTGCTTTTTTCTTGTTTTTCAAGCGAAAGTCGAAGGTATGCGAGCACACTGATTTGGTTCCCCTAGTCGAACTGGGCTAGGCGCCAGCCGAACCGATGCATGCGGAAGCTTTACGATGGAGGAGGAGGGGAGAGGGGAGCGATTGTGTGACCTTCACCGTTAGCCATCAGTTAGCCGTCTCAACTCTATTCCAGAATGAGTTACAGTCTCTGGCGAAACCATAGGTGAGCAAGCTTTTTTCCCATCCCAATACTTAGAAACACCTCTTTCAAATACTCTTGGTTTACACAGTATGGCATTATAATCAGTGGCAGAGGTCAAACTACCAGTCAGCATTCAAGCTATGGCTTTCCATTGGTTCGCCTATGACCTTGACCTCAACCATGAAAACAGTTAATTCTAACGCATCTAGCTAATGGTAGCAAATAAGAGTAACTCAACCCGGTAGCCATCTATTCCACCATGTCTGGAAAGCACTCCATTACTAAACATTGAAATGTCAATATAGCTAACTCACTCTCTGTGTGTTACTAGTAATGATGAATGTGAATAAATTATCTATGTTGGTTAGCTGGCAGGCAATCTTGCTGCATATTTAGTGACATTAACAAGCTAACAGCAAGCTGACAATATTGAAATGTCCATGTTAGGTATGCTAAGCTAGCCAGTTTAATAGAGATCAATACCATTAGTGGTGTGGTTAAATTGTATTGTTGTGTGTTTTGTTGAAGGTGGTACATAATTTGATTCCACCAGAATGTGTTTCCAACCCCAAACTCTGCACAATGTGAAGGTAAATTAGCAAGAATATTTACAAGCTGACTGCCAAGATAGCTAAATAAACATGAATTGGGTAGTGTTTGTATGGGTAGTGTTTGTATGGGTTGTTTTTGTATGGGTTGTTTTTGTATGGGTTGTATTTGTATGGGTTGTGTTTGTATGGGTTGTGTTTGTATGGGTAGTGTTTGTATGGGTAGTGTTTGTATGGGTTGTGTTTGTATGGGTAGTGTTTGTATGGGTAGTGTTTGTATGGGTAGTGTTTGTATGTGTTGTGTTTGTATGGGTTGTGTTTGTATGGGTAGTGTTTGTATTGTGTTTGTATGGGTAGTGTTTGTATGGGTTGTGTTTGTATGGGTTGTGTTTGTATGGGTTGTGTTTGTATGGGTTGTGTTTGTATGGGTAGTGTTTGTATGGGTAGTGTTTGTATGGGTTGTGTTTGTATGGGTTGTGTTTGTATGGGTTGTGTTTGTATGGGTAGTGTTTGTATGGGTAGTGTTTGTATGGGTTGTGTTTGTATGGGTAGTGTTTGTATGGATTGTTTTTGTATGGGTTGTGTTTGTATGGGTAGTGTTTTTATGGGTTGTTTTTGTATGGATTGTGTTTGTGTTATGGGGTTACAGGTGGTTAGAGGTAACTTTAGGACTACAGAATACCTTCCAGACCATGTCATCAATTTAGTCTACCCCTCTTCTCTTTTCACCTTTTCTTTCTGTAAAACTCAGGTTCTGGTGTCATTCCACAGGCCCTGCTGAAAAATACCCCAAAGCGGGGCATTTTGGGTGCACAAAAATGAGGGAAGGGACACACCTTGCGCTTATGCAGCACAACTAGATTGTGGGACAAAAACGAGGGACACTGAAAGGTATCAAATCAAGACTTACAACAGTAATGACACAATCACCTCCTGCTTTTCTCCGCAGATTCTCAAAACACAATAGATACGTCTACAAAAAAATGTCTCTAGACATGAATGATATGTCAAAGTCAGTGGGCTGGGGAGGTTTACGGACAGGTCTTTGATATGAGGAAGGGGGTTTTGGTTGCGCTTGGAGACAGTAAATGTGCTGTTGTGTATGAGAATGGATTGAAAGGTGCCATTGCTCCTCAATTGCCCATACACAAGAACACATGCTGTGTAAAAACTGCCCTCCTAAGACATTTCACACCTTCTGCATCCCCCCAGCCCATTCACTTTGTTCACTGATCTTTCCTCTCAAAAGCAGCTCCCAATGTCTCTCTAAATACTACGGTCCCAATCAGTTGGCACCTTTACCAACAAAGGCATGTAGTCCTACGTCCCTTCCACAGAAAGTGTAAAATGATAACACCACAACTATGTCTTCCAGGAGACAGGCAGTACCAGCAAATCTTCTGCAAGAGGTCCAAACACTTGGTGGTTAAGGTGTACAAGCCCTACACCACTTCCATCAGCCTTATCTAGCTGGCTTTACACCACAGATGGGACAAGAACATTCGCCACAAGTACTCTGCCTCCACCATTCCCAGTGTACCGAAGCTGGAGAAAGAACCATCAAATAAATATGGATATTTTTGATCAAACCTCAAAATGTGTCTGAATGTTTCAAAATCTAAAATACAGGAGAGTGTACAATATTTAATGCTAACTCAAAAAGAGAACTGGGTATTAAAAAAAAACTATGTATGGTAAAAGTAACACACCGAAAAATACAGTACGAACATTGTAGTGCAATTCAGTGTGTCTCAGGTGTAAACTGCAGAGAACTGTAGCTGCAGATTATTACAAGATTAGCAAATTTAGGCAACAAACGCTGACACTTCACTTCCAAGTATAACTGACTAACCTTTATTTAACCAGGCAAGTCAGTTAAGAACAAATTCTTAATTTATGAAAGAGAAGTATTGTAATTTAGAATTCTGTAAAGTGAGTGTGGAAGAGGTGAAACAATTATTGTTGTCTATCAATAATGACAAGGCACCGGGGTCTGACAATTTGGATGGAAAATTAGGATAATAGCGGACAATATTACCACTCCTATTTGCCATATCTTCAATCTAAGCCTACTAGAAAGTGTGTGCCCTCAGGCCTGGAGGGAAGCAAAAGCCGTTCCCCTACCCAGGAATAGTAAAGCCCCCTTTTTATTTTTTATTTTATTTTTTATTTCACCTTTATTTAACCAGGTAGGCTAGTTGAGAACAAGTTCTCATTTGCAACTGCGACATAGCAGTGTGAACAGACAACACAGAGTTACACATGGAGTAAACAATTAACAAGTCAATAACACAGTGGAAAAAAATGGGCAGTCTATATACAATGTGTGCAAAAGGCATGAGGAGGTAGGCGAATAATACAATTTTGCAGATTAACACTGAAGTAATAAATGATCAGATGGTCATGTACAGGTAGAGATATTGGTGTGCAAGAGAGCAGAAAAGTAAATAAATAAAAAACAGTATAAAAACAGTATGGGGATGAGGTAGGTGAAAATGGGTGGGCTATTTACCAATAGACTATGTACAGCTGCAGCGATCGGTTAGCTGCTCGGATAGCTGATGTTTGAAGTTGGTGAGGGAGATAAAAGTCTCCAACTTCAGCGATTTTTGCAGTTCGTTCCAGTCACAGGCAGCAGAGTACTGGAACGAAAGGCGGCCAAATGAGGTGTTGGCTTTAGGGATGATCAGTGAGATACACCTGCTGGAGCGCGTGCTACGGATGGGTGTTGCCATCGTGACCAGTGAACTGAGATAAGGAGGAGCTTTACCTAGCATGGACTTGTAGATGACCTGGAGCAAGTGGGTCTGGCGACGAATATGTAGTGAGGGCCAGCCGACTAGAGCATACAAGTCGCAGTGGTGGGTGGTATAAGGTGCTTTAGTGACAAAACGGATGGCACTGTGATAGACTGCATCCAGTTTGCTGAGTAGAGTGTTGGAAGCCATTTTGTAGATGACATCGCTGAAGTCGAGGATCGGTAGGATAGTCAGTTTTACATTTACATTACATTTAAGTCATTTAGCAGACGCTCTTATCCAGAGCGACTTACTAGGGTAAGCTTGGCGGCGTGAGTGAAGGAGGCTTTGTTGCGGAATAGAAAGCCAACTCTTGATTTGATTTTCGATTGGAGATGTTTGATGTGAGTCTGGAAGGAGAGTTTGCAGTCTAGCCAGACACCTAGGTACTTATAGGTGTCCACATATTTAAGGTCGGAACCATCCAGGGTGGTAATGCTAGTCGGGCATGTGGGTGCAGGCAGCGATCGGTTGAAAAGCATGCATTTGGTTTTACTCGCGTTTAAGAGCAGTTGGAGGCCACGGAAGGAATGCTGTATGGCATTGAAGCTCGTTTGGAGGTTAGATAGCACAGTGTCCAATGACGGGCCAAAAGTATATAGAATGGTGTCGTCTGCGTAGAGGTGGATCAGGGAATCGCCCGCAGCAAGAGCAACATCATTGATATATACAGAGAAAAGAGTCGGCCCGAGAATTGAACCCTGTGGCACCCCCATAGAGACTGCCAGAGGACCAGACAGCATGCCCTCCGATTTGACACACTGAACTCTGTCTGCAAAGTAATTGGTGAACCAGGCAAGGCAGTCATCCGAAAAACCGAGGCTATTGAGTCTGCCGATAAGAATATGGTGATTGACAGAGTAGAAAGCCTTGGCGAGGTCGATGAAGACGGCTGCACAGTACTGTCTTTTATCGATGGCGGTTATGATATCGTTTAGTACCTTGAGTGTAGCTGAGGTGCACCCGTGACCGGCTCGGAAACCAGATTGCACAGCGGAGAAGGTACGGTGGGATTCGAGATGGTCAGTGACCTGTTTGTTGACTTGGCTTTCGAAGACCTTAGATAGGCAGGGCAGGATGGATATAGGTCTATAACCGTTTGGGTCCAGGGTGTCTCCCCCTTTGAAGAGGGGGATGACTGCGGCAGCTTTCCAATCCTTGGGGATCTCAGACGATATGAAAGAGAGGTTGAACAGGCTCGTAATAGGGGTTGCGACAATGGCGGCAGATAGTTTCAGAAATAGAGGGTCCAGATTGTCAAGCCCAGCTGATTTGTACGGGTCCAGGTTTTTGTCAGGAATTCGCCAACCAATCAGCCTGTTACCAACCGGTAGTAAACATTTGGAAAAAATTGTGTTTGACCAGATACAATGCTATTTTACAGAAACAAATTGACAACAGACTTTCCAGACGCTCATAGTGAATGAAGGACATTCAACAGGCACAGCACAAATGACTGAGAGAAATTGATGAAAAAAAAGATTGTGGGAGCTGTTTTGACTTCAGTGGGTCTTTTGACATTATTGATCATAGTCTACTGCTAGAAACATTTACAGTTGAAGTCGGAAGTTTACATACACCTTAGCCAAATACATTTAAACTCAGTTTTACACAATTCCTGACATTTAATCATAGTAAAAATACCCTGTCTTGGATCAGTTAGGACCACCACTTTATTTTAAGAAAGTGAAATGTCAGAATAACGGAAGAGAGAATTATTTAATTATTATTTATTTCCTTTCATCATATTCCCAGTGGGTCAGACATTTACATACACTCAATTAGTATTTGGTAGCATTGCCATTATTGTTTAACTTGGGTCAAACGTTTTGGGTAGCCTTCTACAAGCTTCCCACAAAGTGATGGGTGAACTTTGACCCATTCTTCCCGACAGAACTGGTATAACGGAGTCAGGTTTGTAGGCCTCCTTGCTCGCACACACTTTTTCAGTTCTGCCTACAAATTTTCTGTAGGCTTGAGGTCAGGGCGTTGTGATGGCCACTCCAATACCTTGACTCTGTTTTCCTTAAGCCATTTTGCCACAACTTTGGAAGTTTGCTTGGGGTCTTTGTCCATTTGGAAGAGCCATTGGCGACCAAGCTTTAACTTCCTGACTGATGTCTTGAGATGTTGCATCAATATATCCACATACTTTTCCTGCCTCATGATGCCATCTATTTTGTGAAGTGCACCAGTCCCTCCTGCAACAAAGCACCCCCACAACATGATGCTGCCACCCCCGTGCTTCACAGATGGGATGATGTATGATGGCTGCGTGGTCCCATGGAGTTTATGCTTGCGTACTCTTGTTTGTTTCAGATGAACGTGGTACCTTCAGGCATTTGTAAATTGCTCCCAAGGATGAACCAGACTTGTGGAGGTCTAAAATTTAATTGTTTAGGTCTTGGCTGATTTCTTTTGATTATCTCATGATGTCAAGCAAGAGGCACTGAGTTTGAAGGTAGGCCTTGAAATACATCCACAGGAACACCGCCAATTGACTCAAATGATGTCAATTAGCCTATCTGAAGCTTCTAAAGCCATGACATAATTTTCTGGAATTTTCCAAGCTGTTTCAAGGCACAGTCAACTTAGTGTATGTAAACTTCTGACCCACTGGAATTGTGATACAGTGAATTATAAGTTAAATAATCTGTCTGTAAACAATTGTTGGAAAAATGAGTTGTCTCATGCACAAAGTAGATGTCATAACCGACTTGCTAAAACTATAGTTTCTTAACAAGACATTTGTGGAGTGGTTGAAAAACAAGTTTTAATGACTCCAACCTAAGTGTATGTAAACTTCCGACTTCAACTGTATGTGTTATGGCTACATAGATCCATGACTACATGGAACTCTATTCCACATCAGGTAACTGATGCAAGCCATAACATTTGATTTAAAAAACAGATAAAAATACCCCTTATGGAACAGCAAGGACTGTAAAGCAACACAAACATAGGCAGAGACACATGCATACACACACACACACGATAACATATGCACTATAGACACACGTACATTGTAGTATTTTTGTACGCTGGTATTATACATTATGTATTGTAGATATGTAGTGGCTTAATCATGTTAGATGTTATATGTAGTGGTGTAATAATGTTAGATGTACTTAATAATGTTAGATGTTATATGTAGTGGTGTAATAATGTTAGATGTACTTAATAATGTTAGATGTTATATGTAGTGGTGTAATAATGTTAGATGTAGTGGTGTAATAATGTTAGATGTTATATGTAGTGGTGTAATAATGTTAGATGTTATATGTAGTGGTGTAATAATGTTAGATGTTATATGTAGTGGTGTAATAATGTTAGATGTTATATGTAGTGGTGTAATAATGTTAGATATTATATGTAGTGGTGTAATAATGTTAGATGTTATATGTAGTGGTGTAATAATGTTAGATGTTATATGTAGTGGTGTAATAATGTTAGATGTACCTAATAATGTTAGATGTTATATGTAGTGGTGTAATAATGTTAGATGTTATATGTAGTGGTGTAATAATGTTAGATGTTATATGTAGTGGTGTAATAATGTTAGATGTTATATGTAGTGGTGTAATAATGTTAGATGTTATATGTAGTGGTGTAATAATGTTAGATGTTATATGTAGTGGTGTAATAATGTTAGATGTAGTGGTGTAATAATGTTAGATGTAGTGGTGTAATAATGTTAGATGTAGTGGTGTAATAATGTTAGATGTTATATGTAGTGGTGTAATAATGTTAGATGTACCTAATAATGTTAGATGTTATATGTAGTGGTGTAATAATGTTAGATGTTATATGTAGTGGTGTAATAATGTTAGATGTACCTAATAATGTTAGATGTTATATGTAGTGGTGTAATAATGTTAGATGTTATATGTAGTGGTGTAATAATGTTAGATGTAGTGGTGTAATAATGTTAGATGTTATATGTAGTGGTGTAATAATGTTAGATGTAGTGGTGTAATAATGTTATATGTAGTGGTGTAATAATGTTAGATGTTATATGTAGTGGTGTAATAATATTAGATGTTATATGTAGTAGTGTAATAATGTTAGATGTTATATGTAGTGGTGTAATAATATTAGATGTTATATGTAGTGGTGTAATAATGTTAGATGTTATATGTAGTGGTGTAATAATGTTAGATGTTATATGTAGTGGTGTAATAATGTTAGATGTTTTTTGTAGTTGTGTAATAATGTTAGATGTTATATGTAGTGGTGTAATAATGTTAGATGTTATATGTAGTGGTGTAATAATGTTAGATGTTATATGTAGTGGCGTAATAATGTTAGATGTATGTAATAATGTTAGATGTAGTGGTGTAATAATGTTAGATATTATATGTAGTGGTGTAATAATGTTAGATGTAGTGGTGTAATAATGTTAGATATTATATGTAGTGGTGTAATAATGTTAGATGTAGTGGTGTAATAATGTTAGATTACGTAATAATGTTATATGTAGTGGTGTAATAATGTTAGATGTTATATGTAGTGGTGTAATAATGTTAGATGTTATATGTAGTGGTGTAATAATGTTAGATGTTATATGTAGTGGTGTAATAATGTTAGATGTTATATGTAGTGGTGTAATAATGTTAGATGTTATATGTAGTGGTGTAATAATGTTAGATGTTATATGTAGTGTGTAATAATGTTAGATGTTATATGTAATGGTATAATGTAGTGGTAGTAATAATGTTAGATGTTATATGTAGTGGTGTAATAATGTTAGATTATGTAATAATGGTATGTCATATGTAGTGACGTAATAATGTTAGATGCTGATAACTGTTAGATGCTGAGTAACTACAATGTTGTTCATCCATCCTCAGTTTTCTCCTATCACAGCCACCATTGGCCTCATGGTGAAATCCCTAAGCGTTTTTCTTCCTCTCCGGCAACTGCGTTAGGAAGGACACCTGTATCTTTGTAGTGACTGAGTGCATTGAGTCTCCATCCAAAGTGTAATTAATAACTTAACCATGTTCAAAGGGATATTCCATGTCTGATTGTTATTACATTTGTATCCATCTACCACTATGTGCCACTCTTTGCGACGCATTGGAAATTCTCCCTGGTCTTTGGGGTTGAATCTGTGTTTGAAGTTCAGTCCTATACTGAGGGACCTTACAGATAATTGCATCTGGTGGGGTACAAGAGATTAAGTAGTCATTCAAAAATCATGTTAAACGTTATTATTGCATACAGAGTGAGTCCATGCAACTTATTATGTGACTTGTTAAGCACATTTTTACTCCTGAACATATTTAGGCTTGCCGTAACAAAGGTGTTGAATACTTAGTGACTCAAGACATTTCAGCTTTTCATTTTTAATTAGTTAAAAAAAATAATCTAGAAACATAATTCCACTTTGACATTAATGGGTATTGTGTGTAGGCCAGTGACACAAAATCTCAATTTAATCCAATTTAAATTCCGGCTGTAAAACAACTACATTTGTTTCTGAAGGTATTTTAAAACAAGTTCCTGACTTGGACCTGGTTGACCACCTGCTATGCCATTATTACGATGTTTTTTAATTGTGTTGAACTGATTTAGCCACTGCACAGAATATAATAGTAATAAAATAATATAATAATAATAATAATAATATATGCCATTTATCAGACGCTTTTATCCAAAGCGACTTACAGTCATGTGTGCATACATTCTATGTATGGGTGGTCCCGGGGATCGAACCCACTACCCTGGCGTGACAAGCGCCATGCTCCACCAACTGAGCTACAGAAGGACCAATATGAAGAAAGAGGGGAAACCCCTATTCTAAGCATGTGCCAGCCTTTATAAGGCTTAGCATATAATACAGTCTGAAAGCACTGTACATGGTTTTAAAACACAAATATCCTTACAACGCAATCCCTTTTCCTGGTCTCTGTTTCAATGCAAATGTTAAGTGTGTGAGTGTGTGTGTGTAACTCTTGGCAGGGGTACAGCTTTGGTGTTTTGAGAGGTCAACAGGGTATGTATGTGTGTGTGTGTGTGTGTTTTGGGGAGCATCATAAAGGTCATTCCGTGGGGTTACGTGGGACTAGTCCAGGCTTCTTCTGACAGAAAGGGACATATTCAGGGCTCAGAGGTAAGAGAGACCAGGGACTCCCTGGACACCTGCTGTCACCCTGACAGAGTCTGGGTCTGCTCCCCAATGTCTGAGACGGGCTCGAGAAGAAGAAGGAGAAGAAGGAGAGAGACAGAGAAACAGAGAGGGAAAGATGAAGAAGAGGGAAAGACAGTTTAACACTAAATGGGGAATGAAAACTGTCACAGATTTGTTGTCCCTACTATGGCTTGGGAGAAAGAGTAGCCCCAGGTGGGTAGACACGTTGTGGGTGGAAGAGGATATGCCCCTCTGATATTAGCACATTGCTGGCATGCTTTCCACGAAAGCCTCGTGTTCCTCAACTCCAGTTCTGGGTCACTGTACCGACTCCTGCCAGGGGTAACCACAGGCCATGTGTACACGCATACGCACACACCCAGACAGCAGGACAGCGGGGTATGTAAATATACACTGCACTTGGACCCTTTTGCTGTGTTGGCGGCCAGACGTGTATAGGGCCCTATAAAAACGGTTTTATTTCTTGCCTGATTCCGTTTAGTTTTTCCCAAAATTTCGTTTTCTACGTTTTGTTTATCCAGGTTCCCTTTCTTCACAGTTTTCCCAGGTTTTCGCTCTGAAAATAACACTTTCATTAATAGAAAAACAACAAAATTGATGTCCACAACAATGTTTAAACCACTTCAGGAGACAATTTTTGAAGTCTGGAAGAAAATTAAGCATTTCCATTTTTTGGGTGTTTTTACCCTTCAATGCAACACCAGAAAGAGACAAATGTATGCAGTTAGGGCTGCGATGCGGGATGTGGAGAAAAGGTTGGAGAAGCAACTGCTGTGCTAAAATGCGATCAATATGGATGATAGTTCTGATGATATAGGTCGGGAGGATGAGGGTCAAGGACCTGAATGGTCTGTAGTGGAAATTAATAGGAGAGGCCATTGGAACCAGAGCAATGATGTGTCGGAGTGGAACGTTGTGATGGTGTTTGATGTGACCAGAGGGGCGCATCTGCACCCAATCCCTTTAACCAATGACGTAAAGAAAGAAATAGGTGATGTTAAACTAGCCCGGTTCATTGGAAATGGTAGACTGCTAATATTCTGTGCTAGCCATGGTCAGCAGGGGAAGATCCTTTCAATGGGAAGAAAGTTCAAAAGAGAGAGAGGCCAAAAGGTTGATCAGTAGGAAAGAATGTCAAATACAGGCTCTCGAGTGGCGCAGCGGTCTAAGGCACTGCATCTCAGTGCTAGAGGTGTCACTACAGACATCCTGGTTCGAATCCAGGTTGTATAACAACCGGCTGTGTTTTGGAGTCCCATAGGGCGGCGCACAATTGGCCCAGGTTTGGCCGGTGTAGACCGTCATTGTAAATAACAATTTGTTCTGAACTGACTTCGCTTGTTAAATAAGTAAATGCTTATTGATGTGCTGCTGAGGTTTTGCCTGGAAAAGTACAGATAGGATTCCTTAGTTTCAAAATCAGAGAATTTGTCCCATCCCCCATTGCGGTGTTTTAAATGCCAAAGAATTGGCCATGTAGCTGCTCAGTGGAAAGAAAAGATGTGTGGATGAAAACATGATTACAGTGACTGTGGAAGCAATGTGAAGGTTAACTGTTGTAATTGTGGGGGGGGGGACATAGTGCAGCATTTGGTGGATGCCTGGTACAGAGAGGATAGAATGGCCTAGAGATATAGAAACAATCATGATGTATCATACGCAGAGGCTGTAAGACAGATTGGTGGAGCTACTAGGCAGACTGATGGAGCTACTATGGCTGCTCCTGTAGTAAGTGGATCTACTGTCAGACTGATGGAGCTACTATGGCTGCTCCTGTAGTAAGTGGATCTACTGCCAGACTGATGGAGCTACTATGGCTGCTCCTGTAGTAAGTGGATCTACTGTCAGACTGATGGAGCTACTATGACTGCTCCTGTAGTAAATGGATCTACTGTCAGACTGATGGAGCTACTATGGCTGATCCTGTAGTAAGTGGATCTACTCTGTTTGTTAGCAGTTGGTAGAAATGTATTTATTTATTTTCTTGGTAGTACAGAATGTGACAAACCACGATTGATCGCACACTCTAGCACAGCACCGGTTTAATAAATTCACAAAGCGATTAAATATTTACTTACTTTTTGAAAATCTTCCTCTGATTTGTCATCCAAAGGGTCTCAGTTATGAAATGTAGTGTCGTTTTGTTAGATAGAATCCGTCTTTATATCCCAAAAAGTAAGTTTAGTTGGCGCCATCGATTTGAGTAATCCACTCTTTCAACATGCAGAGATAGGAATCCGAAAATCTACCCCTTATTTCAACAAGTCAAAATACATTTCTATTGACTCCTCAGATACCCTAAAATGTAATCAAACTATAATATTTCATACGGAAAGAAGTATGTTCAATAGAAAACCGATTTTAGCAGGTACGTCTTGTCTTCATCCCGAGCCCAAACACACATTTCCAAGACTGTGTCCCTGTACTAAAACTCATTATTCTTATTCGTTTTGGAAGTTAAAAGCCTGAAACCTTGAACATAGACTGCTGACAACCTGTGAAAGCCATAGGAAATGCTTCCTGGGAGCGAGAATTCAGTATGACCCTATAGTTTCCATTGTAAGAGAATTGGCTCTGTTTTTTCTTTGGATTTTCTCCTACCATATCCATTGTTCTATAGTGTCCTACATTATTTTAACATTTCCACAACCTTCAAAGTATTTTCTTTCCAATGGTACCAATTATATGCATATCCTGGCTTCAGGGCCTGAGCAACAGCCAGTTTACTTTTGGGCACGTCAGTCAGCCGAAAATTGAGAAAAAGGGACCCTAGCCCTAACAGTTACCCCGTGGTGAAGTACACGAGTTCACTACAACAACAGAAAGCAGTAGTTCCTAAATCATGGCTTACTCATTGTCAAGTGGATGGGACAAAAGCTAAAGACATTTGTTTTGTTTATTCCGTCGGTAACAGTAAAAACCCCAAAGCTTTCGGTGGTTCAGAGAATACAAAGAGGCTTTCCCAACTCCAGTCCTCGAAGACCCCCAAAGGAGACATTTTTGTTGTCGCCCCCAACAAACAGACCTGATTCAACTCATTGAGGGCTTGGTGATTAGCTGACAAGTTGAACGAGGTTTGCTTATCCGAGGGTACAACAAAAAATGTGGATCAACAAAACAACAATACATTTCATTTCTCTTGACCCTGGTATGTTGACTCACAGACGGTATAATTCACATCCTCTTTTTAGTGAAGCCTTCATTTTTAAAGCGTGTTGTGTGTTGCCAAACTTTCATATTACTCAAACTCTGGGATAAACGCCATGCAGCGTCCATTCCATAGGGAGGGCAGTTTGAACTGGCAACCTAACTGACCACTTGACTGACTTTCTAAATGAAAGGCATTGCTTGATTCGTCCCCGTCATCCCTCTGATTTCCTCTGTCATCTGATCGAGACAAATCCAAATGTGCAGCTGGCATCCAATCGCTAACTGTCTGGGGACACCACCTGCCCCAGCTGAGTCCCCGAGACAAACTTCAGCCACACTGTCTGGGCCCCGTGAGTAATGACGTCTATGGGAGACACACACACACACACACACACACACACACACACACACACACACACACACACACACACACACACACACACACACACACACACACACACACACACACACACACACACACACACACACACACACACACACACACACACACACACACACACACACACACACACACACACACACACAGGCTGTTTACACAGAGTGAGGCATAACATAAAGCAGAAACAGAGGGGCAAAACAGACCATATACACACACACACACACACACTCACAAGACAAATAACATGTCACAATGTGTGGACAAGGGTCGCCACATATGACCTCATCCCAGCGTGGTCAATTCCACCTATCAAGTAGAGTTGGGGGTTTGATAGGATGCACACCCAATGTCACCTCAGTGATCAATCTTATGGTGAAGTGAACAGTGTGGAATGACTGTAAAAGCTTGCAAGAAAAGGTCATAATCATACATTGGTAATAGGGGATATGTGGCATCTTCCCTCTGGTTTAGGCAACACATATACAGTGGGGAGAACAAGTATTTGATAACCTGCAAAATCGGCAGTGTTTCCTACTTACAAAGCATATGAGTACGCTCAGGAATGAGAGTACGCTCGGGAATGAGACGAGTTCTGTCTCCTGGAGCGAAAAGTGAAAGTCAATCCCAGAAAAACAGCAGAGGACCTTGTGAAGATGCTGGAGGAATAAGGTACAAAATAATCTATATCAACATAACCTGAAAGGCTGCTCAGCAAGGAAGAAGCCACTGCTCCAAAACTGACATAAAAAATCCAGACTACAGTTTGCAACTGAACATGGGGACAAAGATGGTATTTTTTGGAGAAATGTCCTCTGGTCTGATGAAACAAAAATAGAACTGTTTGGCCATAATGACCATCGTTTTTTGGGGAGGAAAAAGGGGGAGGCTTGCAAGCTGAAGAACACCATCCCAACCGTGAAGCACGGGGGTGGCAGCATCATGTTGTGGGGGTGCTTTGCTGCTGGAGGGACTGGTGCACTTCACAAAATAGATGGCATCATGAGGCAGGAAAAGTATGTGGATATATTGAAGCAACATCTCAAGACATCAGACAGAAAGTTAAAGCTTGGTCACAAATGGGTCTTCCAAATGGACAATGACCCCAAGCATACTTCCAAAGTTGTGGCAAAATCGTTTAAGGACAACAAAGTCAAGGTATTGGAGTGGCCATCACAAAGCCCTGACCTCAACCTTATAGAAAATTTGTGGGCAGAATTGAAAAAGCGTGTGCGAGCAAGGAGGCCTACAAACCTGACTCAGTTACACAAGCTCTGTCAGGAGGAATGGGCCAAAATTCACCCAACTTATTGTGGTAAGCTTGTGGAAGGCTACCCGAAGCGTTGACCCAAGTTAAACAATTTAAAGGAAATGCTACCAAATACTAATTGAGTGTATGTAAACTTCTAACCCACTGGGAATTTGATGAATGAAACAAATTATTCTCTGACATTTCACATTCTTAAAATAAAGTGGTGATCCTTACTGACCTTAGGGAATTTGTACTAGGATTAAATGTCAAGAATTGTGAAAAACTGAGTTTAAATGTATTTGGCTAAGGTGTATGTAAACTTCTGACTTCAAATGTACGTAGGGTGGGGGTGGGGGGTATATATATATTATACCTAAAGGGGTCCAACCATTTATAATCAAATATCTAAATGATCCAAAGGATCGCCATCTTAAAACATTTCCTTGAACATAGACTGCTGACAACCTGTGAAAGCCATAGGAATTGCATCCTGGGAGCGAGAATTCAGTATGACCCTATAGTTTCCATTGTAAGAGAATTGGCTCTGGTTTTTCTTTGGATTTTCTCCTACCATATCCATTGTTCTATAGTGTCCTACATTATTTTAACATTTCCACAACCTTCAAAGTCTTTTCTTTCCAATGGTACCAATTATTGGCATATCCTGGCTTCAGGGCCTGAGCAACAGCCAGTTTACTTTGGGCACGTCAGTCAGCCGGAAATAATAAATAAATATATATAGTGCATTCGAAAAGTATTCAGATTCCTTTCCCTTTTCCACATTTTGTTACGGTATTTATTCTAAAATGGATTGAATAACAGATATTCCTCATCAATCAACACACAATACCCCATAATGACAAAGCAAAAACAGGTTAACATAACATGTATGCAGCATTGAAGGTCCCCAAGAAAACAGTGCCCTTCATCATTCTTAAATGGAAGAAGTATGGAACCACCAAGACTCTTCCTAGAGCTGGCTGCCCGGGCCGCTCAACAGACCTCTTGGAGTTTGCCAAAAAGTCCCTAAAGACTCTCAGACCAAGAAACAAGATTTTATGGTCTGATGAAACCAAGATTGAACTACTTTACCTGAATACCAAGCGTCACTTCTGGAGGAATCTTGGCACCATCCCTATGGTGAAGAATGGTGGTGGCAGCATCATGCTATGGGATGTTTTTCAGCAGCAGGGACTAGGAGACTAGTCAGGATCGAGGGAAAGATTGACAGAGCAAAGTACAGAGAGATCCTTGATGAAAACCTGCTCCAGAGTGCTCAGGACCTCAGACTGGGGCGAAGGTTCACCTTCCAACAGGACAACCACCCTAAGCACACGGCCAAGCCAAAGCAGGAGTGGCTTTGGGACAAGTCTCAATGTCCTTGAGTGGCCCAGCCAGAGCCCGGACATGAACCCGGTCTAACATATCTGGATAGACCTGAAAATAGCTGTGCAGCAACTGAGTGAAAGGTCTGAATAGTTATGTAAATGTGATATTTAAGTTGTATTTATTTATTGTATTGCTTCGTCATTATGGGGTATTGTGTGTAGATTGATAAGGGAGAAAGAACAATTTAATCCATTTTAGATTAAGGCTGTATTGTGACCAAAATGTGGAAAAAGTCAAGGGGTTTGAATACTTTCAGCAAGCTAAAAACACAGAGCCTAATGTTAGCTAGCTAGCTGCTACGAGGATGTCATGTCATGCCATTGGAGGAGTGTGTGAGTGACTTTTTCCCCTCCTATGGTTTTCCGGTGGCTATACACAGCTAGAGATGCAGCTGTCATTTGGTTAGCTAGTAGGAACTTTAACAACTGTTATCCAGGTAGCACATCGCTTGGATTCGCAAATTCACTTTTGCTATATTCTACGTTTTCAGAGCACAGAACTGCTGAATTTACTAATGTGCAACAGCCGCTGAATATGACCGGTATCAGTAAACACAGGCAAAAAAAATGAATATTTAGTCAAGAACGCTCAAGATAACATGTAAACAGCCTAACCAGCTCTGCTACTGCGAGGAAAATGGTCAGAGTGAGGTGTTCTCTCGTTTGTCTTGAAGTAGCTAGCTAGCAAGCTAGCCAACTTTAGCCAGTTAGCTTGGTTGCTTGGTTGGGACAAACATGCATTGGCAGGCAAGCTGCAGAAGGACAAGGAGGCTACAATTCCCCATTGTTTATCAGTGCGATTTTGATGGCCAACTAGCTGGAAAAGTTTGAGAGGGTTTATCTAATGTTCCTTCGCTAGAGTTTAGCTTGTCTCGCTCTGGCTAGCATTAGTTGTTGATCTTGTTGATGTGCATAGGCAACTGAACTGAGGGAGAGATGGCCTACCTTTTCATGGTTGTTTGATCAACAGGACTGTGAAGTTCCAAAATATATGAGGACTCCCGTGGTGTTTACATTTTAGCAGAAATACATTCAGGTGGATTTTGTCGAATGCGGTCTAATGATCTAAAGTCGTGCTGTTGCTATTGCCTGTAAACACACAGTCCAGTTCAAAGTGCGTGATGGCAGGCCCGTGTGGCAAATGACATGTTTCTATAAAGGCCTACTGGAGTTCTGATTGGCTGTAGCGCACCGGTGTCAACTCCAGCCCTGGACAAGACAGATGTTTTTATTCAGGTTTATTTACTGCACTGCCTTTTTAATTGTCCAAACGCAAGGCCGCTTTCTCACTCTATATTACTATAGAATTTTCACAAATGCCTTAATATTAGGTCATTCCCAAACATTCTAAGAATTTATTACATGAAAATTGCCATATCTAAGTGCTCGCTTGTCAGAAAATCATTTTTATAAAGTGGCATTCTTCCTGGGGGTGTATATGAAAAGATTTTTGTAACATTTCATGTTGCTAATATGCTGTCAGTTCCCCACACAAATAATTTTCAAAGAGATGGCTAAAAACAAGCGCGCTGCAATAGAAAGCACAGTTCCACTCACCAGATGATGATCATTTGAAACGTAATGTCTTGTTTAAAGTTCTTTTTGATAACACCTGCTGCAAACTAGCCAACAACAATGGGGTATTCTTCAGTGTTAACCCTTTCCTTTCCAACAAAAACTGAAGACATTAAATCAGAGCATCATTGAAAATATCATTATCATTATTATTTTATAAGTCCTTAGCCCTTCTCTGAAGGCGTAGAAGGCCCATTGTTTCCCACTGTGTTGCGGTTAGTAATAATTTGTAGAATGGCTCTATTTTCCCTCAGTATTCATTTTTTTACTGTTCTGAATGTCTAAAGAATTCATATTTTGTTCTGAAATATGAACAGAGAAATACTTTGAACTCTTATTATGGTGGTGATTTGACAAAATTACAATCATGGTCTTGAATTGGGCTCACATTTTCTTGTCTCGGCCTTTACTTGGTCTCTGACTCGATTTGCTCCGGTCTTGTATCGGTTCTCGCTTTAGATGGTCTCGCTTTAGATGGTCTCGAACACAACACTGCATTTTACTGCTCACGATCAACTATAATCCAAACACAGACGTTTAAAAGTGAGAAATGGAGCTAGGGGAGACACTTGACTAAAACAGGATCATGACTCAGCCTTTCAGCATTTTCAGACATTCCTGAGTTCTCGTGACAGTCTGAGAAGTGGGACAAGCACCTGACGTAAGGATAAGTCATCTCCAAAACATTGCCAGCTGGGGAGGAATAGCAGTGACATTGGGACTGGGGAATGAGAAAAGGGGAAGAGGAGGGGTGTCAAACTACTGCCAGATAAGATTTCCCATTCAAACTGCCAAGTATACAGTTCAAATGAATGTATATTGAACAAAAATATAAACGCAACATGCGACACTTCTAAAGATTTTGCTGAGTTACAGTTGATATAAACAAATCAGTCAATTGAAATAAAAACAGGGATGTAGACAAATGTGTCCACAAAATTTGAGAAAAATAAGCTTTTTGTACATATGGAACATTTCTGGTATCTTTTATTTCAGCTCATGAAACAAGGTGTACTTTACATGTTGCGTTAATATTTTTTGTTCAGTTTAGTTTGCTTTACAAAATAATTTGTAAGCGTACATGTCATTCAAGATTCTAAACTGAAAGACACTGAGTGATTAACTAAAATGACTTGAGTGAACTTGGTTCCCCTCCCGATACACTGCCTTATTTTCCCCACATGGACTACAGAGGGGCAAGGGCAGCTTGTGTTCATGCACTTGCCCATAAAAGCCTGCACTGTCTACAATTTTAGCCGTCTTATACCACGATTTTGCCGTCCTTGACAAAATTACCAGTGTAGCCAAATTCTTAGGTCATAAATGATTGTCTGATGTCTTGGCTTGTTCAGTGTGACAGGAGCCGTGTGAATACTCATACTTGCGTCCTAAATAGTAGGCCAAAAGTTTAATAGTATGCAACATTTTGAAAATCAAGTATACTTTAAATGCCATACTCATTTAGGCTTTGACAACAGCTGATCATTAGATACGGGGATGTGCTACCGATACCAAACAGTAGCGGCAAATAATGCAATCACGCTTGTTGCATTCTCAGCATGCCAAAATAATGTTTTATAGTATCTGATTAAAAAAAAAAAAAAAACTACTATGGTTTAAATGCCAGGATGTTACACCCATTTCAGCTCTTCATCTTGTAGAATTCGATGCACACTTTTCCACAATGCATTGGAAGAGGTGGGCTGAGGGACTAGTTCAAGTAGCCAAACAAAACCAGGCTACTTATTGGGGAAGATGCTGAATAGCAAAGCTTCTGCGGTGGTGTTCAAATGTAGGCTAATGTAGTTTTTGTTCTCCTTAAAATGCTACTTATTTGGGAAGATGCTGAATAGCAAAGCTCCTACGGTGGTGTTCAAATGTAGGCTAATGTAGTTCTCCTTAAAATGCTACTTATTTGGGAAGATGCTGAATAGCAAAGCTCCTGCGGTGGTGTTCAAATGTAGGCTAATGTAGTTTTTGACTACATATTTACCCAAAGTGGACCTCTGGGTCATTGAAGTGTTTTGTTCCAGTGGCCTTCATCAGCGCAGGGGAGCTGAATGTGGCTGTGTTATTGTCAAGTTAATCAGACCTTTTGATTTGAACATATGGATTGGTTTATATTTGTAGGTGAACTATTTAATTTATGGAGCAAGCATTAGCTGTCATTCTGATCGGTGCTTTAGTGGTTTTGATTCAGCAGATCTGAATTTGCTATGCACCCAACTCTTACACTTTTTTTCTGTGCAATACCCTTGAGTTAAACAGTTGGTGTGTACTAGGCAGTACTAGAAACCAAAGTACACAGCACTTTAGTTTCTCTAAATATGTTGAATTCAATTAATGTATTCAGTCCTTTTACAATAGGATAGATGGGTTATATGCACTACAGTATAGGTAGAATGTGATAGGAATACTGAGTAGGCCTATAACTGCATATCTATTCAGTTTAAATTAATCAAATTAGAAATTAGCTATTGTCAAGCTGGTAAATGTGATGCACGGCTGTTGAATTTGGCACACTTTTTACCAGATGGTACGTGCTAAAAAGTATGCAGTACGCTAATTCAGACACGGCAAGGGTCTTGGTTTGTTGATTAATTATCACTACGTGTGGTCATAGGTGCCGACAATGTTCTGACAGAAATGGTGAGCCTTCACTGTATCGTGTGGCTGGTGTTACAAGATGATCCCTGTGACTGACCAATAGGAACCCAACCGGAAATGACACCATGCAGGTTTCTCAAACCAACAGACACTCGTAAACCTATGTTCGATCAGGAAACCGGGCGGTCAGTGTGATATGTAATGAACATTAAAGACACTGACATACAGTGTGGGACGGCCTTAAGCACATGGCTGCGTGCAGTAAACATGTACAGTGAAATTGAGCTTTGACATTTAATTTAAAGGGTTGGCGAAAGGCCAGTTAGTATGAGGCTGCTAGGACTGTGTGGTCAAGAGTAAACAGGCTAGCCATGCTCATTACCATCTAATGCAAATTAAGTTCTAATTTCAAGGTAGGACACGTGACTCCAGTCATACATGATTTATAAAAATGTATTTGTGAGATCAATACATTTGAGAATTATGTACAAAACATACAAAAGCATTAAGTTAAGGTAGACAACTGTGCAGAACCTTTCATCAAATAAAAATAAAATACTTAAATAAGAAATTGATAACCCCTATAAAGTTCAAGTGAGGCAGTGAAAGAAAATAATTCTGATTCCAGCCCAGGTGTCTGGCCGATACCGGTGATAACAAGTCATTTTTGCATTTGCATGCACCACCACTCTACACAAGAAGTTACTTTAGGCATAAAAACATGGCATCCTTTCATAAATTAAACTTGCTGAGAGTTCCTCAGCTGTTCTAGTCTGCTTTTCAGCTGTGCACTCTTTTTCCTTAACTGCTCTTTCAACAATAACAGTTTCTGCTCGTCCGTTTGCATACTGAAAATGCACTCTGTTGCCTTTTTGAGTATGACCACTTTGGCTGCCTTCTCATTGTTCGCGACGTCCGGGATCTCGTCCCGTAATGCGAAAAAGCTCAACTTGAGCTCGTTTCGCCTTTGCCTCTCCAGCACATTGTGAGTCCTGCGTTTGTCATTATCCTCAGAGTCTGACGTTCTGGGACTCGAGCACTTGTTGCTGATTTGCTTGAGTACTCTCCCACTGCTCTCAAACTTAATCCTCTTGATGGGCTGCTCGCTCCTTGTCGACGGGTGAGCGGCGTAGTTGTGTTGGTGGATGTTGACGTGACACCGTTTCAGGACAAGGGGGCAGAGGTGTGTGCTACTAGACATGTGCAAGTCTGACCTCCTTACAGACTTTCTCTTTTCCACTGTCACCACGTCAATCTCTTCTTCCTCCTCCTCTTCCTCTTCTGTAAAAAAAAAAAAACAAGCATTTATTATCCATGTGGATGATATAGCACCACATCCACTTGATGACTTTGGCTCCCTGCCCCTCAATGGTAGAGTTCGTTTTCATGGCCCAGTTCCGGGTGGGCGGAGTTTGCTAATTTTAGACCATTCCATTGGTCTTTAACTGAAATCTCCACCCACCCTGTAACACAAAACGAACTCCACCATTCTGCTGAGCATTGCTGCACAAGGTAGGTGCAACGGCCAACTCCCCACCCTTGGAAATTGAGGGAGACAGCTCCTTACGCAAAAACCAGTGACATGGCAAACCCCATGCCCCACTTAAAAGCAGTACACGCATAGTAGTGTATTAATACAAATCACAAAACGCAATTCTGATGTATGCATGCTCTCACGACATGAGTAATATCTTTCTGCAAAAGATATGCAGTCCAGCTATGAATCATTTCATTACAGCATTAACATGTGGCGATAATACACACCTGAATCGCTATCGCTGCTGCTCCCACTGTTCGGTGGGGTATCCAAAGGCAATGCCATGGCACACGCTGTAGTCGTTTTTGTGTGTTTAGGGTTCTCGGCAACCGGATAAGGGAACAACACCACAGAAGGGTCAATGCATTCCGATGCGGAGTTGCTCAGGTCTTGCAGGTAATTCAAGTTTGGATTCGTGCTGGTTACTGTGCTTGCTTCCCCGGCCAGGCTCGAGTCCCTCCTCGCTTGCAGCGTCGCTAGTCTCTCGGACACTACTTTCTCCAGTTTAGCAGCAGCCGAAAAACTGCTCCACATACAGTCCCGGATAATGATAGATTTGAGAAAAGACTGGGAGTAGTCCGCGTCACAAATTATACTATGGTTCACCACGTCATCCCCGAGAAATTCCGTGACCATCTCCAGCTGGTCTGCAGTCGACGGGAAGAGGCTTGATAGAGAAGGTCGCCGGCTGGGAGAAAGCGGTGGTGTCGGCAGCAGCTCGAATTTCTTCCATATATCCTCGCTTGGAGCAGGGGGTTGGAGTTGGCTGTGTTGTCGGTGATAGAAATTATCCTCCTCGATGTCGAAGTAGAAGTAGGGCTGGACCGAGTCATAGTCGTAGTCATAGTTTTTACTGGCCATGTTTGAATTAAGCGGCATTGTGACTGCCTGTAATAATAAAGGGGGAGAAAAGAAAGGAGTCATGTTAGATCTGCGTCAGAACCTTGCGCTCAGTTCATTTAAATGCCTCGGGTGTTGGGAAATCATTCAACAATTATTGTATTGCAAAATCCATATATTTAAAATGTCAAAACTTGGAATAACCAATTTCAAGAGTTAAGCAAGAACTAACGTTGTTTAACTAGGAAACTAATCCAATGCATCCCAAAGGAGCAGCTGTCAATATATATATATATATATATATATTTTAAACGGCGTTTCATGAGTCTATTTCGCAGTTTTACAATCCAGCTCGACACATTACAATTTACATTGAGAAACCATTTAGCCGAGAGATAGTTGTTTAGTAGAAAAGTCTAGCATTTGACTAAGACCTCGTCAAATTTCCATTTATTGACCAGTTTGTACAAGCTGTCAAAAACAAACATTAAAAGGAATAAGGCATATTTTTACCGTAGCAGTGACAGCACAAAGAAAAAAACTTGTTCGTTGAGAAAGCAGGCGAAATAAATAAAAGTCAAACACGGTTGTTGTAAAGTCCTTTGAGCCCAGTGTTGCGTGTGTCTATCACCACCCTGCTGACTGCAAGATTAACAACAGCTGCTCCCGCGGCTTTTAATATACTACGGATTTGGTTTCTCACTCCGCCAAAAAACCACACTGCTCTTTCCCGCCAAATGCACATTGCGTAGTAACATAAACACGAAATATGGGGATTATTTTGCACAATAGAAATTATCCCTCAACTTGATACAATTGAGGTATGTGTTTGATTTAATATAAGGGTGGAGACTTTTAGCTCAATGGTGCTGCTATTTGGGGAACTATTTGTCAGGGCGGAATCATACATAGTGTGAGTTTGTGGAGGGGCGTGTCCGTAGTAAAGCGTAGCTCCACAGACCAGACTGAAGAATGGTAGTAAATGATGCAGGGGCTGTTCCGGGAAAATTCGCTCACAGTTCCACGCAGACATCTTTCAGCCAAGTGTGCACCTCCAAATTCCATTTAAGTTGAACGGAGTCGGTGTTTATTTTTGATATTTTGATATTCATGTTGAGTCTAAGCGTTTTTGTACACGCCATGCATTTGAAAGGGAGTTTTAACAATATGGGCTACACCATAGTATTTTGTTTGAATGAATGAACTGAATAAATAACCTTGTGTAGATACAAGAAACCGCGTCAATATGTGTCAGCTGGCTCAAATAAGGGCATCATGGTGCACTGTTTATTTGTCACAAAACTTCCCTCATGGCTTCCTTCACCCGAGCTAGTAGCCTACATGTAGAGAACCAATGATGAAATGTCAATGATGAACGATTGCAGTGAATGTCAAAACGTCATGCCTTTGCTATGGGTGCAAGCCACTGTGAAATTTGAAGACTGCAATATGCATTCTTGAAACATGATCTTTTATCTGCATATACTATAGGCTGTATTCATAGAATACATGGAATGGTTCACATTCATAGACGAGAATGAATCAAACTTAATGTAATATAATGTTTGTAGGGCTAATTCAGTTGCTGTATATTTTAAATACTTGTTGTAATTGTACTACATTGTCGTTTTTTTAATTCAAAGACAACATAATGCACATTCCTGTCAGCATCAGTGGCTTACGAGGAATTTAGCTGAATAATATGATAACCTTGACAATTATGCGGTGTGCCCACGCCTAGTAACAGTAAACTGAGAGAAATGAACTATTGTGCAATTGCTCCCTCAGCTGGTGAAAAGTGATATCCCCAATTTCCCAAGTTGTAAGGAGATTGGTTTAGTGCAGTAAATCAGGGACAAATTACACAAACAGACATATGCTACATAAATACAGACATTGGCTAAGTGCAGCACTACTGCCTTCCTTCCGAAGCACTACCTCCAGATCTAGATTTCCTATTACCAGGGGTAAGGAGTCCTCCCTTTTTTGGGCATGTACAACTAATTTCCTGCATTTCTATTAGGGCTGTCCCCGACCAAATACAAAAAAAATCTTGCTTCACAGAGAGCAGTCTTTTCTTTTCGACCAATCGATTGGTCAACATTTTTAAACGTATATTTTTTTCATATATAGACACACCCTATGTGCTTTAATAAAAGGAACTGATGCTTTAAACACACTATTTTATTAAATAATGAAGACACACAAATTACTCAAAGGGAGCCAGAGATCGAGATAGCCTAACCAGAAAAAAAAATTGTGTTCTTGACCTTCCTCCCTCTGCTGCTGTCCTTCACAGATTCTGCCATTATGCTCCTGAAGTTTCCGGTAATAGGCTCCACCAGCCAGTGGCCAAAAACCTTTTCCATTGAGTGCCAATGTATCTTACCTTTTCTACTGATCTGAGTGCCAGTTATGATTTTCATATGCACAATTTTTGTGGAACAATTTAATTTATAATAGACTTTGTATCTCAAAATCATTGTCAGTGGTTAATATACATTCTATCTAATCTAAATGAAAATGACACAAATCTAAAAGTAACTTTTATTTCCAACTATGTAATTAATAGCCAACATTTTGAGGGCCTATTGTCATTCTCAATTGATTCTAAAAACAGACTTTGTTTACTTGCTGTTTGACGTGAAAAAAATAATACTTTGAGAAGCTCCACAGCTCATTAGTGGTGGTGAGTTAAGACAATCAGACATCCCCAGATTGGCACATTTGTGACCGACCTGCTCAAATCGGTCTTATGTAACAAAATTTGAAAGTTTGTTTTTACAATTAGATAAAAGTAGAGACTCAGAGCTACAAAATGGTATATCATACAGGAACAATAGGCAAGTAATATTTCTTTGAAAGTTGATAAACTTGTAAACTCACTTTTGAGAAAATGGCCTTTGAATGTTTTGGTACTACTACTGGAGAGCCCTCCTTTGTCTACACCCATTCAGCATCATTCACACCCTCTTAAACTTTAGCCCCACCCATCTCTTTAACGGTTGATCCTAGCATTCTGTACTAACAACAGCAGTCAATACCTTTATTATACACCGATTCAAAATAGCTATTGTGTTATGTGCTTGTGACCAGGAGCGTTTATTTTGGGACTGTTCTTATGTCATAAGATTTTGTAATGAGTTAGACATTTTTATTTTAAAATAAAACTACTATTAATGTCAGCTTGAAAGAATCTGATATTATGTTTTATTTTGATCCAAATTATATGGACCCTGATTTACCGTTCATTGTTCATTTGTCACGGCAGATCCTTTATCCATAAAATGAAGTGGGCAGAGAACAAACCCCTCTTCACATTGTTGAGGATAGAATTTAAATATTATTTTGATATTATCATTAAGTGTAAAAATAAAAAAGCAATAGGTACCATAAAACTTTTTCACAAATTGAAAATATATCTTAATATGTAATACCCCTGTCTGTTAGGTTTATGCATTTGTTTTGTTCATAATTATAATAAAAAAATAAAAAAGCAGTCATGCAAGCTAACTTGCTAGCTACTTCCAGACACAAATGAGAGAACAGCTTACTGAACATTACTCGCCTAGCAGAGCTGGTTAGGCTGTTACGTTATCCAGAGTGCTGGTGACTGTGCTGTCGGATTTCCCGTTCATAAAATTCAGAGTGTTTTACTCTCAGATTAATCAAGCGCACACTGGACGTTCTGACCTCACGACGGCAGTCAAGCACCCAAGCTAAAGTTAGCTAGCTTGCTAGCTGCTTCCAGACACATCATGAGAGAACACTCCACTCTGACCATTTTACTCATCCTAGCAGAGCTAGTTAGGCTGTTTTCATGTTATCCAGAGCATTGGTGACTGTAAATGTGCTGCTGGCAACAATTTTATTATGCTTTTTTTGCCAAGGTTTACTGACACCGTCCATATTCAACGAGTGTTGAGGATTTGTAAATTCATCAGTTATTCTGCGATCTAGCACACTCAGATGAGAGTCTTTTGAGAACCCATGTAGCTAGCTAACTAGGTAAACATTGAACCATAATCCCAACTCATGACGTTACTACCCTGCATGAATCCAACCAGGTTCAATGTTAGCTAGCTAACATTAGGCTATAACTAGTCAAGCAAATGGGTCTGAGATACGAATAATAATATCATACACATAATGTTAGCTAGCGAGCCAGCCAGCTAATGTTAGCTAGCTAACAGTACACTTTAACTTGAAATGAAACCACTTTGTCAAAATTAGAAACGTGTAATATCTGAAAATGTAGCTAGCTAGACTAACCCGTATACATCATCGATGGACACGTCTCCTGTCGAATGCCATGATTGACCTTAGTTAGAAGATGTTTTCTCCATCTCCATTTCTCCATAACATTAGCAAGCTAACAGTACACTTTAACTTGACATTAGGCTTATGCAGTTTTACTATGCGATACATAAAAAGAAAGCCATGTTAGAATGGATTACCTAGACATACTGGCCAGCTCAAATGGACAGAATCGTGCTATATGGCAGACCAATCCAAACTCATCGCTTGGCATGTCCAGCCCACTCATTATCTCAGCCAATCATGGCTAGTTGGAAGGTTCCTGGCTTTTTCTGTGGTTAAATCAACTAGGCTCGTAATTTAACAATTGTATTCTCATTTACAGATGGCATACAAGTTTGTTATTAATGCGCATGAAAGTTCACATGTTTGAGAAAGCATTTCTGCCCCAATAACGCATTTTGATAATAAAAAAAAGTTTCAGTTCAAATGGCGACATAAGCCTAGTTTTCTGAAAATAGTCACATTTATAGGCCTACAATTGCGCACAAGCTAGTACTCCTCTATATGCGTAATCAGGTACACGTCCTTACTCAACAATGACAGGAGCATTTCAAACAAAAGACTATGAATAAATTGATAAAACTCGTAAATGTAATAAAATAAACAAAAACTTGTTCCTCACAAGTGTAGCATAAGTTGTGAGTTCTGCAAAACACATGTCCACTCCGACAATGACAATGAATGGTAAATGACTGTGATAATAATAATAATAATAATAATAATAATATGTTGAATGCATAAACAGAAATGACCATAACCAAACAAAAATTTCAGACTAGAAATGATGGAAATGAACGGTAAATAGGCTACTACTGGTGATGTATGTAATGGGGAATTGATAGACACAGCAAACAATGCACACAATGAAGTTATAAAATGGAAGGAGAGAGACATGCCTTGTGCAGCTGAGCCACAATCCCCATAATCTTGGAACGTGGCTGTCAGGAATCCCGCCGAAGATGGTGCCTCTTCCTGTTCTGGCGGCACTCGGCGGTCGTCGTCGGGCACGCCACCGAAGCTCGGCCCCTGCGTTTTCTTTTCTAAGACGCTGGGTCCGGAACTATGATGTGGGGGACAGGGAGTTGCTAGCTGTGGTAAAATCCCTCAAGGTATGGAGACACTGACTTGAGGGGGCTAAACACCCTTTCCTAATTTGGACTGACCACCGAAATCTGGAGTACATCCGGGCGGAGAGGAGACTGAATTCTCGTCAGGCTAGGTGGGCCATGTTCTTTACTCGATTTAGATTTACGATCTCTTATAGACCAGGTTCCCCCAACACTAAGGCCGACGCGCTGTCCCGTCTCTATGACACCGAGGACCGGTCCATCGATCCTACTCCCATCCTTCCAGCTTCTAGGCTGGTGTCTCGGTGGTATGGGAGGTGGCAGCGGACATCGAGCGGGCGTTGCGGTTGGAACCTGCACCTTCACAGTGTCCTACCGGTCTCAGGTACGTGCCATCCCGCTTGGTGTCCGTGATCAATTGATTCGGCGGGCTCACACACTACCTTCTTCAGGTCATCCGGGGATTGCGAGGACAGTGTGGGGTCGTAGGGGGAAATACTGGTGGCCCACCTTAGCCAAGGATGTGAAGCTCTATGTCTCCTCCTGTTCGGTGTGTGCCCAGAGTAAGGCTCCTAGGCACCTGCCTAGAGGGAAATTACAGCCCCTCCCGGTTCCACAACGGCCCTGGTCTCATCTGTCGGTGGACTTTCTTACTGATCTTCCCCCGTCTCAGGGGAACACTACCATTCTAGTAGTTGTGGATTGGCTCTCTAAGTCCTGCGGTCTCCTCCCATTGCCTGGTCTCCCTACGGCCCTACAGACTGCGGAGGCTCTATTTACCCACGTCTTCCGACACTATGGGGTGCCGGAGGACATCGTATCTGATCGAGGTCCCCAGTTCACGACCCGTCTTTGGAGGGCGTTTATGGAACGTCTGGGGGTCTCGGTCAGCCTGACCTCTGGTTATCACTCCGAGAGTAATGGGCAGGTGGAGAGAGTGAACCAGGAAGTGGGTAGGTTTCTGTGGTCGTATTGCCAGTACCGGCCAGGAGAATGGGTGAGGTACGTCGCATGGGCGGAGTTGGCCCAGAACTCACTCCGTCACACCTCCATGAATATGTCGCCACTCCAATGCGTGCTGGGCTATCAGCCGGTCCTGGCTCCGTCAGACCGAAGCTCCTGCGGTGGAGGAGTGGGTACAGCGCTCTAGGGAGACCTGGAGGGCAGTCCAGGACGCTCTCAAGCAGGCCGGTGGACAGCAGAAGAAGAGCGCTCCGCCCCCTCTGGACATCGAGGGGTCCCGAGCGTACACGGTACGAGCTATTTTGGACTCGAGACGCTGGGTGAGGGGCCAGCAGTACCTCATGGACTGGGAGGGGTACGGTCCGGAGGAGAGACGCTGGGTGAGGGGCCCGCAGTACCTCGTGGACTGGGAGGGGTACGGTCCGGAGGAGAGACGCTGGGTGAGGGGCCCGCAGTACCTCGTGGACTGGGAGGGGTACGGTCCGGAGGAGAGACGCTGGGTGAGGGGCCCGCAGTACCTCGTGGACTGGGAGGGGTACGGTCCGGAGGAGAGACGCTGGGTGAGGGGCCCGCAGTACCTCGTGGACTGGGAGGGGTACGGTCCGGAGGAGAGACGCTGGGTGAGGGGCCTGCAGTACCTCGTGGACTGGCAGGTGTACGGTCCGGAGGAGAGGTGCTGGGTGAGGGGCCTGCAGTACCTCGTGGACTGGGAGGGGTACGGGTACGGTGGAGAACATTTTGGATCCTTCCCCCTTGAAGGACTTCCACCGCCTCCACCCGGATCGCCCTGCGCCTCGCCCTCCGGGTCGCCTTCGAGGCCGGGGTCGGCGCACTGCGGGAGCCGCGCATCAGGGGGGTACTGTCATGAATCCCGCCGAAGATGGTGCCTCTTCCTGTTCGGGCGGCGCTTGGCGTCGCCGGCCTACTAGCTGCCACTGATCCCCTTTTCTGTTTCATTTAGTGTTGTCTAATTAGTTGCACCGGTTTCTTGTTTAGGTTTTGGGCTATTTAAACCCGGTAGGCCCGTCGGCTTTTGTGCAGGCTTGTTTTCTGTTATTTGGTGTTTGTGATTTCTGTGGATGTTATTTTTCCCGAACCATTTCATCCTGTTGTTTTGGACTGGGTATTTTAGTGCCCTGTGGCGTTGACCGACACTGTTGCTTTGGGAATAAACAATCCACGTATCTACTACCCTGCTCTCTGCGCTTGACTCCTCCACTCACTACTTCTAGAAGCACTGACAGTGGCATCCCTGTAGCATCTTCAATGGATTAGTCCACTGAGACAGGCGCAAATCACACAGGTGTCTCGTGTGCCATGAAAAAATATATATATTTATGACTGCTCGACTAAAAAAATCTAATGTTTTCATTACAGACCCCTTTTGTCATACAGCAGGCTATTCAATATAAGGAACCCAGACCTTGTAAGAAGTTGCACAGTATACCCTTGTAACAAATCAGATTGAGTGATACATAACATTTCTGCCATCCATTGTGACAATGTGATAACCAACCTTCCAATTAATGGCAATGCATTTCATAACCACTATAAATGCTAGGTTACACAGTTTCTTCTGATAACAGTATCAACATTTCCAAGCAAACAAAAACAGGGAGAATCTGTAGAGATGCTGAGGTAAAAGAACATACTCTTTGCCAAAATTCAGCCAGCCTTCACAAGATCATAACATCATGAAAATGCAGTGCATTCAAAAAGTATTCAGACCCCTTCACTTTTTTCACATTTTGCTATGTTACAGCCTTATTCTAAAATGGATTAAATTGTTTGTTTTTCTCTCATCAATCTACACACAATACCCCATAATGACAAAGCAAAAACAGTTTATTTTTTGGTGCACATAAAAATAACATAAGTATTCTGACCCTTTACTCAGTACTTTGTTGAAGCACCTTTGGCAGAGATTACAGCCTCGAGTCTTCTTGGATATGACGCTATAAGCTTGGCGCATCTGTATTTGGGGAGTTTCTCCCATTCTTCTCTGCAGATCCTCTCAAGCTCTGTCAAGTTGAATGAGGTCTGTCGTTGCACATCTATTTTCAGGTCTCTCCAGAGACGATCAATAAGTTCAAGTCCAGGCTCTGGCTGGGCCACTCAAGGACATTCAGAGACTTGTCCCGAAGTCACTCTTGCGTTGTATTGGCTGTGTGCTTAAGGTGGTTGTCCTGTTGGAAGTTGAACCTTCGCCCCAGTTTGAGGTACTTTGTGCTCCGGAGCAGGTTTTCATCAAGGATCCCTCTGTACTTTGCTCCATTCATCTTAGCCTCGATTCTGACTAGTCTCCTCGTCCCTGCTGCTGAAAAACATTCCCACAGCATGATGCTGCCACCACCATGCTTCACCGTTGGGATAGTGCCAGGCTTCCTCCAGATGTGACACTTGGCATTCAAGCCAAAGAGTTCAATCTTGGTTTCATCAGACCAGAGAATTTTGTTTCTCATGGTCTGAGAGTCTTTAGGTGTCTTTTGGCAAACTCCAAGTGGGCTGTCATGTGCTTTTTACTGAGGAGTGGCTTCCGTCTGGCCACTCCATCATAAAAGTCTGATTGGTGGAGTGCTGCAGAGATGGTTGTCCTTCTGGAAGGTTCTCCCATCTTCACATAGGAACTTTGGAGCTCTGTCAGAGTGACCATTTGGTTCTTGGTCAGTTTGGCCGGGCGGCCAGCTCTAGGAAGAGTCTTGGTGGTTTGTAACCTCTTCCATTTAAGAATGATGGAGGTCACTGTGTTCTTGGGGATCTTCAATGCTGCATTAAGGTTTTGGTACCCTTTCCCAGATATGTGCCACGACACAATCCTGTCTCGGCACTCAATTCCTTCGACCTCATCGCTTGATTTTTGCTCTGACATGCATGCACTGTCAAAAGTGGAACCTAATATAGACATGTGTGTGCATTTACAAATCATGTCCAATCAATTTAATTTACCACAGGTGGACTTCAATCAAGTTGTACAAACATCTCAAGGATGATCAATGGAAACAGGATGCACATGAGCTCATTTTTGAGTCTCATCGCTAAGGGTCTGTATACTTATTTAAATAAGGTAGATCTGTTTTCATATTTTATAAAATTGTAAAATGTAAAGAACTGTTTTTGCTTTGTGTGTAGATTGCTGAAAATGTTATCCATTTTAGAATAAGGCTGTAAAATAACACAATGTGGATAAGGTCAGTGTCTGAATACTTTCTGAAGGCACTGTTTATCCACTGCATACATGAACATAGCCGTGGAAATATGGGTCCTGGATGACCGGTTGCCACCGATAAGGGATCATAGCTTTCACCTGGTCAGTTTATTCATTGTATTGTTCTAGGGTATTCTAGTGGTTAGAGCGTTGGACTAGTAACCGAAAGGTTGCAAATTTGAATCCCCGAGCTGACAAGGTACAAATCTGTCGTTCTGCCCCTGAACAGGCAGTTAACCCACTGTTCCTAGGCCGTCATTGAAAATAAGAATTTGTTCTTAACCGACTTTCCTAGGAAAATAAAGGTTAAAAAAACAAAATGATGCATTTTGCAGAATGAGACTGACATTGGCCTTGGGGGATATGAAACAGTTTCTTTACTTCTGTTTTATCTATTTCCTATATGAGATAAAGCCCCAGTTTTTGTTTGATTTTCTGTCATTTATTTCCTAGTATATTTTAATAAGTTGGATGAAAAACACATAATAAATCTAGTTTTCAAAGAAGTCCTTTTAAAGACAGTGAAATTGAATTTAAAAAATGGATGCATATGCATAGAGTGTAAGAATAGTTTGAGTCTCCATTAAGGGCTGAAAAACATATTGCTGCATTCTAAGTGAAATGCTAGCCCTCTCAAGCTACAGAAGAAGTATTACACGTCTGCACAAACTGCAACCTAAGGACTGAAAAGGCCACCGTTGCATTGAGTTATTGTTTTGTAATAGACACCAACCCTTAATATCTCTGGAAAGTCTCCTGAGGTCAAGGAGGTGTCTTTGCTCATCCCATTTTGGATTGCTGCCTCTCAAATGTACACTGCCCCCCATTTGGATGTTATATCTGATTACCTCAGCTCCCTAATGCTTGATTGTCAGTTGGACCCACACTCACTTGGCTTTTCTGGCTCCCTCCTAGATTCTTCTAGGAACAGCCTGTGCATTTCACTAATCTCCCCCACCCCAGTACCATCACCTCCGGTTTCACCAAGTAGGTTTCATGCCATCTAAAATGTGCCGGGGTGACAGTCAGATCCCATGTTAAGTCATGAAATAAGGCAACAGGGTCGAGTGGCCACCTGTTTTGAGCGCCACCTGTTTAGCTACAATATCAAATACATTTGTTGCCTGTTTTGAATTTTATTTCGGCATTAATCTGTGTCGCATATCAGTTTGCAATTTCTTTTTAATAATCATTGATTAAATAAAGCCATATACAAACATGGTCTCTTTTTTTGCTTTCTTGAGTAAGGCAGCTCCAAAATGCAGGTGTTTCAGCATAGCTCAGTGCTTTGTGGTGGTGGGGTAGCCAACACAAAATACAGAGTGTAGGGGTTGGTAATGTTCTCTAGTTGCGCCGTGATTGGCTCAGTGTTCTGTCACTCATGGGGACACTATGTCACACCAAAATCAACTGGGAGAGCTCAAAAATTCAAGCCCATTGGGTGCTGCCATACATTTACATTAGAAGTGCCTATCCAAGAAGGCTCAGCGTCATTGGCCACAGATAAAATGATTGTCAACATCATACTTTCAGAATCTTAGCTAGACAAGCAGTCATCATCATGAATCAAGTTGACAATCTACAGTGCCTTGCAAAGTATTCATCCCCCTTGGCGTGTTTCCTATTTGTTGCATTACAACCTGTAATTTAAATGGATTTTTATTTTTATTTCATGTAATGAACATACACAAAATAGTCCAAATTGGTGAAGTGAAATGAAAAAAAATACTTGTTTAAAAAAACAGGAAAGTGCTGCGTTCATTTATTCACCCTCTTTGCTATGAAGCCCCTAAATAAGATCTGGCCCAACAAATTACCTTAAGTCATATAATTAGTTAAATAAAGTCCACCTGTGTGAAATCTAAGTGTCACATGATCTCATGACCTGTTCTGAAAGGCCCCAGAGTCTGCAACACTACTAAGCAAGCGGCATCATGAAGACCAAGGAGCTCTCCAAACAGGTCAGGGACAAAGTTGTGGAGAAGTACAGATCAGGGTTGGGTTATAAAAAAAATCTGAAACTTTGAACATACTACAGAGCACCAATAAATCCATTTAAAAAAATTGAAAGAATATGGCACCACAACAAACCTGCCAAGAGAGGGCCGCCCACCAAAATGCACGGACCAGGCAAGTAGGGGATTAATCAGAGGCAACAAAGAGACCAAAGATAACCCTGAAGGAGCTGCAAAGCTCCACATCAGAGATTGGAGTATCTGTCCATAGGACCACTTTCAGCCGTACACTCCACAGAGCTGCACTTTATGGAAGAGTGGCCAGAAGAAAAGCCATTACTTAAAGAAAAAATAAGCAAACACGTTTGGTGTTTGCCAAAAGGCATGTGGTCCCCAAACATATGGAAGAAGGTACTCTGGTCAGATAAGACTAACATTTTGCTTTTTGGCCATTAAGGAAAAAGCTTTGTCTGAGAATCTGATGTATGACTTAAAGATTGCTGTACACCAGTGGAACCCATCCAACTTGAAGAAGCTGGAGAAGTTTTGCCTTGAAGAATGGGCAAAAATTGCCGTAGCTAGATATGCCAAGACATACCCCAAGAGACTTGCAGCTGTAATTGTTGCAAAAGGTGGCTCTACAAAGTATTGACTTTGGGGGGTGTTTGTTTCACAGTAAGAAATATTTAGCATCTTCAAAGTGGTAGGCATGTTGTGTAAATCAAATGATACAAACCCCCCCAAAATCTATTTTAACTCCAGGATCTAAGGCAACAAAATAGGAAAAATGCCAAGGGGGGGGGGTGAATAGTTTCGCAAGCCACTGTACTGGCAAATCCTTTTCAAGCCTTGTCATATGAAGATAAAACATACCGGTGCTTATTTCCCATTGGACAAAACTTTACACAATTTGGAAATTGCAAAATCAACGAGTGGTTTGGAAGGAATCAGTGGCCAACTGCCTGCTATTCCGTGGATAGGGTTTGAACTACAAGTCTAAGTTAAATCGTCTCTTTTTCAAGCTTAAAATGATAAACATTAACACGCAAAACCATAAGCCAGAAAAGGTTGAATACATTGGCCATGCTGTCAATCCAGCATAACTTCTGCCGCGTTCAAAACAACTGGAAAGTCTGAACAGGGAAATCTCAGATTTCAGTGAGTTCGAGACAACTGGGAAAATACGTTTTGAATGGTCATCTGAGTTGGTAACTCTGCTCCGATCTGAAGATCACTGACGTCATGATTTGAGCTTGTTTTTTTCAGAGTGTCAGGCGGTGGGTGTAGCTGGTGCATGAAGTCAGGCGCAGGAGAGCAGATGAGTATCCAACGCACTTTACTTAAGAAATAGCACAAAGTAACAATACCAATGTGCGAACAATAACGGAAAAAAGCACAGGTGAAAACAGCACCCGGAAAAAAACAGCCGTAAACGTACCGACCCTGAACAACAAAATATCACACAAAGACATGGGGAAACAGAGGGTAAAATACATGACCAGTAATTGGGAAATGACAACCAGGTGTGTGGGAAACAAAGACAAAACAAATGGAAAATGAAAAGTGGATCGTTGATGTCTAGAAGACCGGCGACGTTGACCACCGAGCGTCGCCCGAACAAAGAAAGGAACCGACTTCGGCGGAAGTTGTGACAGAGTTCCCAGTTGCCTTGAAGGCACCATAAATCCAGACAATGCAAGACATTAATGACAACATTTTCTCACAAGAAGGACTGTCGTGCCACCTTCCTGTACAAGGAGGCACAGCACAACAAGGTGAGTCCAAAAATGTATTGTATTCTGCTGCATAAATTATGTAATATGCCAGGGAGATATATGTATACTGTAGCTAAGAAAGTAATAAGTGTATGTTGTGTAGTATGCTGTTAGTAGCTCTTGTGCCTCACCCTAATAATTTGGTCGCTGTGCCCCTCATAACTTAGCCTACTGTTCTGGTGGTGCACATGTAGTCTATAGGCTGTTTAGAGAAATGTCGTCATCAAATATTGTTTTTTTATGAATAAACGTAAAAAAATGCAAAACAAGAACCCACGAACAACACACAGACATGACACAGAAACAATGACGCCTGGGGAAGGACGCAAAGGGAGTGATATATATAGGGAAGGTAATCAGGGAAGGGATGGAATCCAGGTGAGTCTGACGACACGCAGGTGAGCGTAACGATGGTGACAGGTGTGCACCCTAACGAGCAGCCTGGTGACCTAGAGGCCAGAGAGGGAGCACACGTGACAGTGGGACACTTTTTTCTGTAGTCTACTTCGAGAACACAAACTCTCACATCTTTCACAGCAAAGAAGGAGCAGGCTTTCACTTTTGTATATTATCTACTTCACTTGCTTTGGCAATGTTAAAATATGCTTCCCATTCCAATAAAGCCCCTTGAATTGAATTGAGAGAGATGGGCACAGCTAGGCATGTCCGCCACCACGCAGACAGTCAGAACCGTGCATCAGTAATCAATATATGCAAACTATAGGCTATCGCAATGGTGTATTTCGCAATTTCTTGGCTTGCAATGTCTCATGCAAGTTCACTAAAGTAGGGGCTATCAATGAGTAGTATTCTACACACAACAGACTGAAGACCAAAACACACACTAGCGTATTTAATAGAAAAGAGAAAGAGGACTAGGCAAAGGAGAGGACCGGGGCAGGCAGAGAGACAGCCGGAACCGTGCACATAGGCAATAGCTTGGTAATCTGTATCTAGCTTTGTGTCGTAAATCCACTAAAAGTATGTTAAAGTATATATTGAGTAGGAGTATGGCAAAACTATTCTTCATAATCCCAGTGTATTCCCTTGAAATTGCAGTAAAAGTGCTGTAACTGCAGTTGACTGTGGAATTTTGGACACAGTAATAACAGAATAACTGTAGCATACTGCATTTGATCTACAGTTATACTGCAAAAAACCGCAGACCACGTGTAACCACGTCAGCCCAGGACCTCAACATCTTCACCCGTGGGATTGTCTGAGACCAGCAACCCTGACAGCTGATGAAACTGTGGATTTGCACAATCAACAGTCGATCAATTCCATGTGAAGGAGATGTGTCCTGCTGCATGAGGAAAATGCTGGTCACACCAGATACTGACTGGTTTGCTGATCCATTTCCCTAACTTTTTTAACAGTATCTGTGACCAACAGATGCATATCTGTATTCCCAATCACGTGAAATCCATAGATTAGGGAATTGATTTTAATTGACCAATGTTCTTATATGAACTGTAACTTAGTAAAATCTTTGAAATTGTTGCATTTATATTTTGCACAAATGAATGTAATATTTGATGCTCTCTCTCACTGATTATATAATGTATGCACATACTGCATGATTTCAGTTTGTGAATGTGATATGGGGATTGGAGCCATGTTTATTTTTGAAATCTATCTAGAAAAACCTTTATAAACAATGGCAACAATGGCATGTTGATTTGAGCCTTGCTGTTGGAAAACCACGTTGTTTGACTTTCGGCATTTTCACAAATGCACCTCCCCGACTTCACTCCTCGACTTGTCGGTTGCTTTCACTTTTCCACTCCAACTGGTAACTTTGTACTGAAGTTATGTGATTCGGATGTTTAGCGCAGATCTTCTTTGTAAAGTAACGCTAGAGAGCAAAAAAAGCATTTAACCGAAAACCAGCTTTTCTAACTTAGCTTTTCTACCAGTGGTCTGAGGCAGGCGTTAAGCTTTGTTCACATTACCCATAAGCACTCTGTTAAGTTGCACCGGTTGTCATGCATTTCAATGGGGATGTCCACAACGGAGTGTAGTTACCACGCCCCCTTGCGATTGAAGGCTCCACCGCGAGAAATGTTTCTAACTTTAAGTCGTCTTCAGTCCAGGCAGAGTCCAGCGAAGAACAGGATGTTACCAAACTACAGAATTTTCATATTATGTGGTTTTCGGTGATGGCTTTATAGGATAACTAGCAACTTGTAAACAATTACCCACGCCCAATTTTTCAGTTTTTGATTTGTTAAAAAAGTTTGAAATATCCAATAAATGTCGTTTCACTTCATGATTGTGTCCCACTTGTTGATTCTTCATAAAAAATACAGTTTTATATCTATGTTTGAAGCCTGAAATGTGGAAAAAGGTCGCAAAGTTCAAGGGGGCCGAATACTTTCGCAAGGCACTGTATACTACCATTCAAAAGTTTGGGGTCACTTAGAAATGTCCTTGTTTTTGAAAGAAAAGCACATTTTTTGTCCATTAAAATAACATCATTTTTTTTTTTTTACCCCAATTTCATGGTGTCCAATTGTTGTAGTAGCTACTATCTTGTCTCATCGCTACAACCCCATACGGGCTCGGGAGAGATGAAGGTTGAAAGTCATGCGGCCTCCGATACACAACCCAACCTAGCCGCACTGCTTCTTAACACAGCGCGCATCCAACCCGGAAGCCAGCCGCACCAATGTGTCGGAGGAAACACTGGGCACCTGGCAACCTTGGTTAGCGCGCACTGCTCCCGGTCCGCCACAGGAGACACTGGTGCGCGATGAGACAAGGACATCCCTACCGACCAAGCCCTCCCTAACCCGGACAACGCTAGGCCAATTGTGCGTCGCCCCATGGACCTCCCGGTCGCGGTCGGTTACGACAGAGCCTGGGCACGAACCTAGAGTCTCTGATGGCACAGCTGGCGCTGCAGTACAGCGCCCTTAACCACTGTGCCACCCGGGAGGCCAATAACATCAAATTGACCAGAAATCAGTGTAGACATTGTTAATGTTGTAAGTGGCTATTGTAGCTGGAAATTGCTGTTTTTTTCTGGAATATCTACATACGCGTACAGAGGCCCATTATCAGCAACCTTCACTCCTGTGTTCTAATGGCACGTTGTGTTAGCTAATCCAAGTTTATCATTTTAAACGGCTAATTGATCATTAGAAAATACTTTTGCAGTTAGCACAGCTAAAAACTATTGATCTGATTAAAGAAGCAACAAAACTGGCCAAGTACATTATACAATCATAAAATACCTCTGTTGTCGTTGAGTTTCAAACCGTCACAGTGCAATTCATTCTCAGAAGGCGGAAAGGAAATATGAATTAAACATCCGTACATACTTTATCACCACACACACACACTTCGTTGAGACTGTCCATATTGCCACAGGGTCACCATGACGGTAGGCCCTTAACTCTACCTTGGGTGCACCGTTCACATAACCCCCAAGCCATGAGCATGGCCTATGGACACGCTGCACCATTAACTCAATGCTTTTACCTTGGTGCTCTGTATTATCATCATCATGTATAATCATCATCTTCATCAGACGTGTAATCAGACACAGGAAATAAAATCAGGTAAATGGGAGTTCTGAGACATCTCCTTCAGGGGTCAGTAATGCATTTACATTTACATTTAAGTCATTTAGCAGACGCTCTTATCCAGAGCGACTTACAAATTGGTGCATTCACCTTATGACATCCAGTGGAACAACCACTTTACAATAGTGCATCTAAATATTTTAAGGGGGGTGAGAAGGATTACTTATCCTATCCTAGGTATTCCTTAAAGAGGTGGGGTTTCAGGTGTCTCCGGAAGGTGGTGATTGACTCCGCTGTCCTGGCGTCGTGAGGGAGTTTGTTCCACCATTGGGGAGCCAGAGCAGCGAACAGTTTTGACTGGGCTGAGCGGGAACTGTACTTCCTCAGTGGTAGGGAGGCGAGCAGGCCAGAGGTGGATGAACGCAGTGCCCTTATTTGGGTGTAGGGCCTGATCAGAGCCTGGAGGTACTGAGGTGCCGTTCCCCTCACAGCTCCGTAGGCAAGCACCATGGTCTCGTAGCGGATGCGAGCTTCAACTGGAAGCCAGTGGAGAGAGTGGAGGAGCGGGGTGACGTGAGAGAACTTGGGAAGGTTGAACACTAGACGGGCTGCGGCGTTCTGGATGAGTTGTAGGGGTTTAATGGCACAGGCAGGGAGCCCATCCAACAGCGAGTTGCAGTAATCCAGACGGGAGATGACAAGTGCCTGGATTAGGACCTGTGCCGCTTCCTGTGTGAGGCAGGGTCGTACTCTGCGGATGTTGTAGAGCATGAACCTACAGGAACGGGCCACCGCCTTGATGTTAGTTGAGAACGACAGGGTGTTGTCCAGGATCACGCCAAGGTTCTTAGCGCTCTGGGAGGAGGACACAATGGAGTTGTCAACCGTGATGGCGAGATCATGGAACGGGCAGTCCTTCCCCGGGAGGAAGAGCAGCTCCGTCTTGCCGAAGTTCAGCTTGAGGTGGTGATCCGTCATCCACACTGATATGTCTGCCAGACATGCAGAGATGCGATTCGCCACCTGGTCATCAGAAGGGGGAAAGGAGAAGATGGCATGGTAAGAATAGTTTCAACGGCTTTGCTGCACAATTTCTTAACACAAGGAACTAAGATATTGCAGCTCCCTTAACACCAAATAATGACTGAACCCATCCAAACGGCTTCCAATCGTTGTCTGGTTGGTGTTCATTTGCATTGGTCACCTATCATTTGGCGCCCTCTGCAGGAGATGTGATGCTACTACTACAGCGAACTTGCCTTCCGGTGATGTGGCCTCCTGTGTACAGGGATCTGTGGCTATTCATTAAGTTACCCTCACCCTGGGGTATGAATGTACAGCAATGGTCATCTATCATTTGGCGCCCTCTGCAGGAGATGTGATGCTACTACTACAAAGAACTTGCCATCCGGTGAAGTGGCCTCCTGTTACAAATATATTTGAATTTAAATAATTCCACATATAGTTATTAACATACTAAACCATGCTCAAGTCAATTGTACTGTATCATCCAGAAGGCCATATGTATTGATCTTCTTTAATACTATAATTCTGATAACATAGTTTTAAAAAACTACTATCAATGTTAAACAACCCAAATTTAGAATGAAAGACTCAATGTGGAGCACTGAAGACTATCATTCAAATTCAAGACCCTCAAATTAGCATACATCCACAGTTAGAATGTACATTTACAAACACTATATTCCTCTTAAATTCCCAGAATTAACTATTTTCATTCCTTGTGGGAATGGCAGATGCAGTTGAAGTCAGACGTTTCCATAAACTAATGACTCCAACCTAAGTGTCTCAACCACTCCACAAATGTATTGTTAAACTATAGTCGGTTAAGACATCTACATCTACTTAGTCGGTTAAGACATCTACTTTATGCATGACACAAGTCATTTTTCCAACAAATGTTTACAGACAGATCATTTCACTGTATCACAATTTCACATACACTAAGTTCAGTACCTTTTAAACAGCTTGGAAAATTCCAGGAAATGATGTCATGGCTTTAGAAGCTTCTGATAGGCTAATAGGCTAATTGACATTTAAATCAATTGGAAGTGTACCTGTGGATCTATTTCAAGGCCTACCTTCAAACTCAGAGCCTCTTCACGTTACATCATGGGGAAATTAAAAGAAATCTGCAAAGACCCCAGAAAAACAAATGTAGACCACAAGTCTATATCCACAGTAAAACAAGTCCTATATCGACATAACCTGAAAGGCCACTCAGCAAGGAAGAAGCCACTGCTCCAAAACCGCCATCAAAAAGCCAGACTACAGTTTGCAACTGCACATGGGGACAAAGATTGTACTTTTTGGAGAAATTTCCTCTGGTCTGATGAAACAAAAATAGAACTATTTGGCCATAATGACCATCGTTATTTTTTGAGGAAAAAGGGGGAGGCTTGCACGCCGAAGAACACCATCCCAACTGTGAAGCACGGGGGTGGCAGCATCATGTTGTGGGGGTGCTTTGCTGCAGGAGGGACTGGTGCACTTCACAAAATAGATGGCCTCATGAAAATGGAAAATTATGTGGATATATTGAAGCAACATCTCCAGACATCAGACAGAAAGTTAAAGCTTGGTCACAAATGGGTCTTCCAAATGGAAAATGACCCAAAGCATACTTCCAAAGTTGTGGCAAAATGGCTTAAGGACAACAAAGTCGATGTATTGGAGTTGCCATCACAAAGCCCTGACCTCAATCCTATAGAAAAATTGTGGGCAGAACTGAACATTTGTGTGCGAGCAAGGAGGCCTACAAACCTGACTCAGTTACACCAGCTCTGTCAGGAGGAATGCGCCAAAATTCACCCAACTTATTGTGGGAATTTTGTGGAAGGTTACCCGTAACGTTTGACCCAAGTTAAACAATTTAAAGGCAATGCTACTAAATACTAAATACTAATTTCTGTTGGTGTATGGGCAGCTGATAATCATTACCTCTATTTGGGGATCATACTTAGTGTTCTTTTTCCCACCTGTGGGGTGGGATATTGTGTTGTGTGAGTGCCTTTGTGCGCTCTCTTCGTTGTGTTTTCAGAAGTTTCACAAGCAATAAAATGCCAGTTATTTAAGCGACGGTCGTGACAGCATGTAAACTTCTCAATTCTTATTCTAAATTACCATATATTTCGCCGTTTGCAGAACTCCACAATCAACCTGACACCCCCAAAAAACTATTTTGGAGAAGCCTAAATCAATTACGGGCACACTTTTTCATGTTCTTCTTCAGCGTTTCAGTTCATCCTCCCACATGTTCAAAGTGGATGACCCTAGATAATGTCTCTCACCTGAGCCACCACTGTCCTTTACAGTCCATTTTCCCTCCAGTACACCAGCAACATTAGAGAAGATGACACAATATCTCGCACTCCTGAGAGAAAAGGCATTCAAAACTTCTTCCTAATTATTAGTGTTTACATAGCCCATTTAAATCTCACCCAATGTCTCCAGTCTTTCTAGTGAGGGTGATCAGGCCTCACCAGGAAGTCAGAACAAAGATCATTCGACCCCATTAAGAACATTTTTAGAACATTTCCATCATTCTGCGTACCCAGTTTACAACCAAATTAAAAAGGACCCCAAACAATAAATCAAACACGGTATTAACCACACCTAACAAATATTCATAACCAGTGGGTTGTGTGTGCATGTTGGTGTGTGTGGTAAAACGTAGGGCAAAAACAAAGAAAGAAATGGCCTTATCTAAGAGCTCCTTTCACGGCCAGATCCGGATACTTTTATGCTTATAAAACTGCAGGATTTCACTAACTGCTCTCCCAAGGCAACAACCTCTGGAAACATTTGACAGGGAGAGGAAATAAACATTTAGTTTAATCAGTCAAACTCAATTTTTAAATTATTACTTTTTTACTAACTTACTTTACCAGGTGAAAAAAAAGTGTTCAATTACAGTCAAAATGAACATGATAACTTCTGTTCACAGGGAGGCCACCGTCCTCCCTCCACTCATTAACTGTTTTTGTCTTCTTGTGATCCCTCCTTTTCATGAATTCTATACATCTATTCAGAATAAGACTTAATAAAATGTCTCACATGATTAAAACCCTTAGGGTTTTTCTGAGTCTGCGAGGTAGTTTGTTTGGTAGTGCCAAAGAACGCATTGTTCCTACTCGATCACGTGTAATGTGCTTTGTGACTTCCAAAATGGAAAAACTCCAAATATGTTCTCTTGCGTCGCTGGTTGTACTTTCCCATATGATGCATTGTGACCCTGCTCTGCCAAATAGTTTACGATTGTGGCAATGTCTGGCACATGAGTTACTTTGTATTTTTATGGCAAGAACAAATTTACTACATACTATCCGAACAGAGAACCCTCAAATGTACATCCTTAACGATTGTTTCAACGCGGTGTGATATAACGTTGGACTCTTTGAAAACATTTTTCATGCTCTCGATCATATATACTACCAATTTTAATGTTACCTTTTAGAATCCACCGTCTTCGATTCTTTCAAAGATTATCCAACCCCAAAATCAGTTCCGCACCCATCGCCATGTAAAATTAACCTGGTAATATTACTGGTCCCATGTTCAAAGTGTCACGTTCGTCATAACGATGAGACCAAGACGCAGCGCGAGATGAATACATTCTTCTTTTATTAAAACGAAGAACACTTACACAAACGAACAAAAATTAACGTGAAGTTATAAACACGAGTGCTGACATGCAACTACACATAGACAATAACCCACAAAATACCCAAGGAATATGGCTACCTAAATATGGTCCCCAATCAGAGACAACGATAAACAGCTGCCCCTGATTGGGAACCAATCTAGGCAACCATAGACATATAAACACCTAGATATACGAAAAGATCTAGACATACAAAAACCCCTAGACAATTCAAAAACTACTCAAACCACTCTCGTCACACCCTGACCTAACCAAAATAATAAAGAAAACAAAGATAACTAAGGTCAGGGCGTGACACAAAGACATAGGAAGTAGCCATATCGCGTTTGATTCTGCCCTGGTCCCCACTAAATATAATATCTTTCATGAGGTAAATTGAGCTAATTTCAAGCCCTATTGCCCCTACACTCACTCTCCCAATGACCAACTTCCCCAAACACTATGCTTCAGTATTTTCCCGCTGCCATCAAAGCAGATGTACACATTCTATCAATGTACTCACATAGTGTTTTTGCAGCTGTGTTTGAACAGTGTGTGTGTAAATTCAGACCGTTCAGAGCACACACTGCCCACTCTGGCCAAGAAGCAGGCTGGGTCACAGGCAGTCAAGCATCCAAGCTAAATGGCTAGCTACTTCCAGACAAACACTTCACTCTGACCATTTTATTCACCCTAGCAGAGCTGCTTAGACTTTTTTCATGTTATCCAAAAGCTTTGGTGACTAACTGTGTTGCTGGCACCAATTTAATGACGTTCTTTTCCCCTGATGTTTATTGACACCGGCCATATTCAACGGTTATTGTGCGCTCTGGTACATTCAGATGAGAGTGCTCTGAAATCGGAGCAGATAGCCAGAGTGAATTTACGAAGCACTCGAATGAATAATATAATAATAATAATATATGCCATTTAGCAGACGCTTTTATCCAAAGCTACTTACAGTCATGTGTGCATACATTCTACGTATGGGTGGTCCTGGGGATCGAACCCACTACCCTGGCGTTACAAGCGCCATGCTCTACCAACTGAGCTACAGAACCCAGAATGAACAATGTCCATTGAGAACGTGCAACGACTATTTATTTAGCCAAGCAAAAAAATGATGTGAATAATCAAGTCAATAACCGTTGGGTAGTTAGATAGCATATAGTTAATATACTAGCTAGTTTGATGTATTAGTAGCCAACTAACGTTAGGTAGCTAGCTAACATATATTCCCGGTTCATAAGGATAGCGTAATTAACAAATTGTCAGCCAACATAATGTATAACGTAACTTATTGAAAAGTCATTACTTTATAACATTGCTCAACATTTTCTTAACATTTGTCATAATTAATTAAATTAATGAATTTGTATCTTAAAAGACCAATAAGCATACTGGACACTCAATTTACTTCACAAATATTATGGTTAGTGTGGTTATGCTGATTGCTACTAATTTTGGTTTTTATTTTTTTGTCGATAGAACGCTGTCATCAAAACGTTTGTGTATTGATTTTTCTTCTATGTCATTGTGCCAACTCACAATAGCATCTCTGAATTCTTTATTAGATTGGAATTTTCCATCAGCAGGGGACTGTTGCCCAATTTGATCCAGGATTCGCTTTTTTCCCATATTCGAGCCATGTTGGTAGAATGCTTTTGCGCTTCTTTTAGTGCCTCTGGCTTTGCTCTAGTTGACCTTTTCTATGATGGTTATTTCTGCACTTCACTCAACAGTGTCTAGAGTTTAGATTTCCTCACTCACGGTTTTGATACATGCCAATTTTCCAAGGTAGTGATACCCACTTCCCCGGAGAGTAGTTATGGTATTTGTACCTTTTAATAGAAACAATACTGAAGTGTATTGTGTCACACTTCAATACACACACTTAGGAAACAAAAACAAACACACAAAACGAACAGTATTTGGTTAGGAACTTCTTCCTTTCTTGTAATTTCTTCTTCTTCTTCTTCATCAACAGCTTTGTTTTTGTTACTCTATGTCATTTTAAATGTTCTCCCCACATGGTTGTTGCTATGCACATTTCTGTGTAGGGTTTAAATTGATTTCTGGTTTCCCAATATACTGACTCATAAATAGTTTTTTTACAATATTTTTCTAACCTGCAGGAATATTTTTGAAATTCTTCAGGACCTTGTCCTGGAACACTTTTATCAGGACCCTGTCTTGCGATCTCATCAATGTACATCTTACGATCTTAACCTATGGTATATCACTTCAGGACATTGTCCTGGTATCTCTACCGCAGGATCTTATTCTGGAATCGCTTTCATCAGGACTTCGGTATCTCCAACACCACCTGTTCCTAGAACAGGATTTTCTAAAAGTTAACTTTCCTTAATTGGAGGTTTTGTTTCAGAAAATCAGTCTCACCCTTAACTCCTAGGTTCGGATTGGCGTATCCACTCACTGACGCTCCCTGCCGGTCCGAGGCGGGTCCCTCTTTTGCTGCATTTCATTGGAGTGTGGGCACCCTGAGCCACGTCTACTGTAGCACCTGCGTGCAGTTAGCCTCGGTCTCCTCGGGAATGATCAGTAAGCATCCCATCCTCATCACCAATTGTTGTGGTAATTCTAATCAAAGGGAAAAGAGACTGCAGATTCTTTCAAACAGCACTTTATTATACGTTTTACAAAAATGGAGCAGTTAACTATGCACTTCATGTCTCTCCTTGTTCTGGCGGTGCTAGGCAGTCGGCGTCGCCGGTCTTCTAGCCATCATCGATCCACTTTTCTTTTTCCTCACACCTGGTTTCAATTCCCTCAATCACTTGTTGTGTATTTAACACTCTGTTCTCCCCATGTCTTTGTGTGGGATTGTTTATTGTAAGTGCTTGTGCACATGGTGATTGATTGCGCAACGGGTTTTTGTACCCATATCTTGTCTTGTTTTTTTTATGCCGTTGGTTTTGTGATTATTATTATTATTATTATTATTAACTGCTCCGGCTATTAGTTCTGCTCTCCTGCGTCTGACTTCCCTGCCACCAGTTACGCACCCCTTACACTTCAACAGTTGTGCAGTTAACCTCTCTTGGGTAGGGGGCAGTATTTTCACGTCCGGATGAAAAGCGTGCCCAAAGTAAACTGCCTGTTACTCAGGCCCAGAAGCTAGGATATGCATATAAAGTTTCTGAAACTGTTAAAATTATGACTGTGAGTATAACAGAACTGATATGGCAGGCAAAACCTCAAGGACAAATCATCCCCCCCACGACTGTTTTCAATAACTGTCACTTTTATTAGGCAAAATCCTCCCAGATTGCAGTTCCTAGGGCTTCCACTAGATGTCAACAGTGTTTAGAAAGAGTTTCATGCTGGTATTTGGAAAAATGAGCCAGAAAGTTTTGTTTTTCTTGGTGGCTCCCATTTTGGCTGTAGTGTTTCCAAGCGCGTGGAAGAGAGCGCGTTCTTTGATATTTTCCTCCGGTAAAGACAATAACAATTATCTGTCTTAAATGTTATAGTTTATTTACGTATTAGGGTACCTAAGGTTTGAATATAAACGTTGTTTGAATTGTTTGGAAAAGTGTCTTAGTTACATTTTGATGGAGGGAAACTGGGTGGATTATTGACTGAAGTGCGCCAGCTAAACTGAGTTATTATGGATATGAAGAGGGACATTATCAAACAAAAGGACCATTTGTGATGTATCTGGGACCTTTTGGAGTGCCTTCTAGAAGAAAAAGAAATGCACACCTATTAAGACGAGGTGCTGGCTAGCGGAGTAGAAAACTTGAAAATAAAAGAGAGAGCCGCACACTCTAGGAGCTCAGATGCAGTAATTTAATTACCAACGTTTCGACAGCCAAGCTGTCTTCATCAGGGTATAATCACAAACACTGCGGGATGACCTGTTTATATATTGTCAAAAGACACAGGTGTCTGTGATCATGGCCAAGAGTGGCCTAATATCATTGGTTAATAATCAAATATTAAAATGTCATACAAAGAACAGCATACAAACAAATGGATAACATACAATCATAGATTAATTTGACTACACAAGCTTACAAACAATTACAATGGCAAAGTCACAATAATCACAAGAATGGCTTCAGATCAAAGTCTACGTTGAGACCGAAGGGCGCAAGGGTCTTTAAATTAAAGATCCAGGCAGCCTCTCGTTTTAACAATACATTTTCAAGGTCACCCCCTCTCCTAGGGAGGGTGACATGTTCGATGCCAATATAACGCAGAGACGAAATCGAGTGGCCTGCCTCCATGAAGTGGGCCGCAACATAGTAAATCTCAGATGCTCAGAACAGGAGTTAAGAAAAGCATGGAACGCCTGGAGCTGTTTTGCATCACCCCTCCATAGAACAAAAAGATCATCAATATAGCGTTTCCAAATAATGATGTGAGGCAAGAAAACATTTTTGAGAGGATTGAAAATAGACTGTTTCTCCATGTAACCCACATACAAATGAGCATAGTTAGGAGCCATGGGGGATCCCATAGCAGTACCTTTCGTCTGAATAAAGAAATCATTTAGAAACATGAAATAGATATGCGATAAATTATTACATCTGAGCTCCTAGAGTGTGCGGCTCTCTTTTATTTTCACCTTTTGTAGTGCCAACAGAAGAAGATCATCAAAGGTAAGGCATTTATTATATCGCTATGTCTGACTTTTGTGGCGCACCTGCCTGGTTCAAACGTGTTTTTCATGCTTTTGTATGCGGGGTGCTGTCCTCAGATGATCGCATGGTGTGCTTTCGCCGTAAAGCCTTTTTGAAATCTGACACAGGGGCTGGATTAACAAGAAGTTAAGATTTATTTTGCTGTATTACACTTGTGATTTTATGAAAGTTAAATATTTATAATTCTGTCGTTTGAATTTCGCGCTCTGCAATTTCACCGGATGTCACCGGATGTGATAAGAAGTTAAATCCCATCGAACAGTGTCGGTTCTCAGCTTTTATAGAGAAGCACATCCTTTTTGTATACCTGGCAGTCAGCAGATGGTGTGTAAAAGGCAATTAGTTGTCTGTGCAGATTTAAGATCTGTCTAACTGCATTCACAACAGCAAACACTATATTGTGCTCCTTTCTGCAAGTTTCCAAAAATGTGACTTCCTTTAGATAGTAAACCCATGGGATGTCATATGCTGCGGTTGCACCCAAATGACTCTTAGCTGTAAGCCCAAGACAAGCCTGTATCAGCAAAAAATACTAACATGTCTGGTGCCTTGTAGAGTGGCTTGTTGCAACAGAGTGTTGCCTTGAACTCCTCAGATCATACATAACCGGTATATTTTGTCCATATAAATTCAATTGACTGTTAAACAGATTTATTTTTAAAAGTGAGGCAAGCGACCATAAATTAATAAAAATATGCGAAAAATGGAACCCATGTAAAAGTACTACTCAATCTTACTACAACACCTCGTAACCTTCACCAAGAGATTTTATGTTTTTGGAATGACAGTTTCAAGGAGTACCAATCAGGGTACCCACCTAATTAACAATAAGGGTGTGAGGTGTTGGATAGCACCATTGAAAGGATGTCTCAGATGAGTTTTAGTCACAGTTAATTTTTCAGAGGTATAGTTCTGAAATGTTCCATAATTGATGTGCAAGCTGAAATATACTACATTACCAAAAGTATGTGGACACCTGCTCGTCAAATATCTCATTCCAAAATCATGGAGTTGGTCCCCCCTTTGCTGCCTTAACAGCCTCCACTCTTCTGGGAAGGTTTTCCACTAGATGTTTGAAACTTTCTGCAGGAATTTGCTTCCATTCAGCCACAAGAGCATTAGTGAGGTTGGGCACTGATTTTTTTCGATTAGGCCTGGCTCACAGTAGGCGTTCCAATTCATCCCAATGCTGTCATCAAGGAAAAGGGTAGCTACTTTGAAGAATTTTGAAAATAAAATATATTTTGATTTGTTGAACACTTTTTTGGTTACTACATGATTCCATATGTGTTATTTCATAGTCTGGATGTCTTCACTATTATTCCATAATGTAGAAAATACTAAAAAATAAAGAAAACCCTTGAATGAGTAGGTATCTATATAAATTGTGCAAACATAATTGTACAAACAGACTGCTTTGTATACATTCCAATTGGTTGTGTGTTCCCCTTTGAAGAGGCTACAGAGTGCCTCCGGTAGTGGTCGTTTGCTTCAGAGCAATGAGTGATACATTCCAGATTTAGTCCGTTTGGCCAAACGGTACTACTTATGTCAGTCAATATTAATTCATATAGCCAGTAAGGTTCGGAATTAGAGGATAGATCTTTGGTGTTCGAGCCGAGGTATTTAGCTGCCTACCGCACTACACCAGTGTGGACTGACTACAGGCATATTTCTTATTATGTACCGCGTCAACATAACGCTAGTAAAGTATGCCGAATGGGTTAATATGAGACGTCACTAGTAAACCCACCCTTTCCATTGTGAGAGGACCCTATTTTGTGCTTAGAACGTGATATTTCTGAACAACGTAGGATTACGAGATGCTAACCTAACAGAGGGGGAACATTTTTCACTTCCTGTGTTCCGTTTAAATTCCTCCGCCTTGCGCGACGGAAGTCCCGCCCTCTGTACTTCCGTTTGATTTCAGCATTCTGCATCACTGGTGGTGAAGAATCGCAAGTACATCTCTTAAAAGAAGTGTTGGAAATCCAAACGTTGATCACGTTAAAATAATCCAGCAATCTTAATTGCTTGGGTCTCATTCAATTTATTTATTTAAATTGTTGGACATACCTTTCTAAGTTCTTCCAATTAAATGAGACACCTTACACTTTGCAATAGTAACCTAGGTGAACCAACTTCCCAGGTTAATTTAAAGTTTAATTCCCAGATAGCCTATCCAGGTATGATTAATCATTATCATTGATTAATTCAAATTACTTTTGCAAATTCATTCACGTCCAACATCCACAGTATTGTCCAGTACTGATGGTTCATCAACGTTTATAAATAGATTCAAATCGTCTTTGCGGCTCCCAATATATTCCAAAACCAAACTTTGGAAAATTAGGAAAAACATTTTTTCCTTTCAAAATGTTCTAATAATGTGCAAGCTATCAGAGGGGGTAGTCCCCACTCGCCCGCTAATTAGTGAACCTCCACCCGCAAATGGATTGATCTCTGACCTCAGCAGCGATACCAACCCTAATTATGCCATTAGTGGAAAAGCAGACAACAACGCTTTCCAAAATCAACCATCAGGCGCAGGCCTTGTAAAGGTTCTCTCCAGTCTAGCCCTGATGTCTTGCCACCCAAGATTGGCATCTGTCCAATACCGCAGTGCACAGCTGAAGCACGAGCAGGTAATGGGAGACATAAAGGGACAGGTGGAGAGAACCGGGAAACCAATGACAAATGCAGAAAAGGGAAATATTCTGCTAGCTATGGAACTGCGTTTGAATACTGAACAATTACATGTAATTGCAAAAACGTATGATGATGAACAAGCACAAGCTCTTCAACAAAATCATCTTCTACAGGAACAAAATCATATGCTACAGGAACAACTCGATTTAGCCAAAACTAAATACGATGATGTCCACGCCAAACTAGAAAAATGTGAAGAGTTATCTACAAACAGGAGCACTCAACTTGATAACATGCAGTTCTGTTGAACGTTACTCAGAGTAACACGGTTCTACTCAAAACGCTGCAGACCAAAGACGATCAGTTAATGAACACAATGACAAAGTTAGATGACAAATCAGCTGACCAAATGAATGATGAGAGAACTCAGGTGATGAAGATGGAAATATTGATTTCTAAGCAAGCGGAGGAAATCTCATCACTGAATCTCTCACTCCGTACTCAAGACCTCTATCTGCAAACCATGAGATAAGTTTGAGACCGAAAGGAGCAAGTGTGACACTCACGTGTCCAAAATCAGTACTCGAAGCGCTCAAGTGGACTCTGCAATGCAGCAGAATACCACCCTTAGGTACCATCTGGAGGAAGTCCAGAATAGTCATGCTCTACAGTGGGACTACCAATCCAAGCAACCAGAGCCCTGTACTCACAGGAGTATAGACGATAGGTTTCAGACCTTGCCTCCCTCATGTGTCCCTCAGTCTTCTCCTCTTGGCCATTCGGCACTGAGTAATATTGTGCCTCTTGGCCAACAACAACAAGGCTTGGCTTCTCCTCTTGGCCTTTCAGCCCCAATCTCTCCACAGGATGAATCCAACCCTTTCCGCCAGCTTGGCACGGAATACCTTGACAAACTCATCAAGAATTTCCCCACCTTTGACCCTGTTCCAGGTCAGCCAAACGATACTGAGACGTTCCTAGCTGACATAGAGGACGCGTTGGACGGCTACCCGAATGCTACGGGTTCTGACAGGGTTTACCTGTTGAAGCGAACATCGAATAGACACGTGACAAGGTTCATTCGTCAACAACAGCAACATGTGCTAAATGACTACGCTAAACTTGCCACAGCTTTGAACGTGGAATTCAGTGGTTCTGCGACTCGCAAACACGATAGCTCACTGGCTAACACGGTCAAACAAGCTAGTAACGAACACCAACAAGCTTACTATCATAGGCTTCGTTCAGCTTACTTTGGTCTACTCACTGAAACAGGCATGGAAGACCTGTTACCATTTAAACAGATGTTCCTGTTAAACATGTATCCTACCTTCATTACCTACTTGGTCCCTGCCTCCCATGTTGGCTTGCCTATCTTACAACTCAGAGAGCTTGCAAGCACAGCTTTTGAGGCATCAAAAGTTCACAATGCAAAGAGCCCTGACCACTCGGTTTTAAAGTTTGACCAGCACTCACTCCAATTAGAGGGTGCATTATCAGGTATTGGAGCGTTAAACAACAGTTTCTACCACGCACAACAACAGTTTCTACCACGAAACCATGATTCCAATAACCTCTGCGGTCGAAATAACTGTAAAGTACGTTGCCATCAACATGAACGACCGCTACAATCAACCTGTTCGCTACGTTCATGCACTCAACTCCCAAAAAGTGTCAGAGCTCAAGGGTAACAAAGAGGTGATGGACGATCAAAATATAGACCAATGTTCTCCAGAAGTTCCACTACAGGAAGGACTAAAGCGAGAACAATTTGAGAAAAGGGTAAAAGATAAGTCACAAGGACTAGACAAGGAATTACCGGACACCAGGTCCGCAGGAATTAACGCCCAGAAAGGACGTATGAGTGAGCGTTCATGTGCAAAGGATTAGCATTTCAATTGTTAGAATTATCACTCTGTCGTGACTTCTGAGTCGACCCCCATTTCCTCTTTTGTCTAACAAGCCGCAATGCCGGTTTAGCCCACTAGGGCACATTCCCCTATCATTTCTTGTAACCACATTTACCTTGTTTGTTTATGCATTTCTGTAAATTAATTAGTTAGTAATAAATACATTATTTAAGAAAATTGATGTATGGATGACTCATAGTGAAGACTGGGTTCATGCAGATAACCAACCATTTACGATGTTTGGAATGAGACTAACGAGAGGTTAAAGTAAATAATTCATTTAATTTATCTGAATTGATCAGGAAAAATATCTGAAAAGTTATTTTAGGAAATGATAACTTTGTAATCTGAATATTTTTCCTTGGTGCCCTGACTCCCTAGTTAATTTACATGCTTAATAGTTGATCGCGTAATACGAATTACAGAGAATCTTTGATGAAAAGTATGTCTTCAGTTTAATGATAGTAAAGACACGACAGTGGTTTAGTACGTTAACCTGGGTCACTACTTCATTGCTCCAGACCAGCCCAAGGGGGCGTTAGAGCACTGTTTATGACTTTCTCCTATAGAGCTCCATTTTTATGGAACGGTCTGCCTACCCATGTCAGAGACGCAAACTCGGTCTCAACCTTTAAGTCTTTACTGAAGACTCATCTCTTCAGTGGGTCATATGATTGAGTGTAGTCTGGCCCAGGAGTGGGAAGGTGAACGGAAAGGCTCTGGAGCAACGAACCGCCCTTGCTGTCTCTGCCTGGCCAGTTCCCCTCTTTCCACTGCCTCTAACCCTATTACAGGGGCTGAGTCACTGGCTTACTGGGGCTCTCTCATACCGTCCCTGGGAGGGGTGCGTCACCTGAGTGGGTTGAGTCACTGATGTGGTCATCCTGTCTGGGTTGGCGCCCCCCCCTTGGGTTGTGCCGTGGCGGAGATCTTTGTGGCCTATACTCAGCCTTGTCTCAGGATGGTAAGTTGGTGGTTGAAGATATCCCTCTAGTGGTGTGGGGGCTGTGCTTTGGCAAAGTGGGTGGGGTTATATCCTTCCTGTTTGGCCCTGTCCGGGGGTGTCCTCGGATGGGGCCACAGTGTCTCCTGACCCCTCCTGTCTCAGCCTCCAGTATTTATGCTGCAGTAGTTTGTGCCGGGGGGCTAGGGTCAGTTTGTTATATCTGGAGTACTTCTCCTGTCATATTCGGTGTCCTGTGTGAATTTAAGTATGCTCTCTCTAATTCTCTCTTTCTCTCTTTCTTTCACTCTCTCGGAGGACCTGAGCCCTAGGACCATGCCTCAGGACTACCTGACATGATGACTCCTTGCTGTCCCCAGTCCACCTGGCCGTGCTGCTGCTCCAGTTTCAACTGTTCTGCCTTATTATTATTGGACCATGCTGATCATTTATGAACATTTTAACATCTTGGCCATGTTCTGTTATAATCTCCACCCGGCACAGCCAGAAGAGGACTGGCCACCCCACATAGCCTGGTTGCTCTCTAGGTTTCTTCCTAGGTTTTGGCCTTTCTAGGGAGTTTTTCCTAGCCACCGTGCTTCTACACCTGCATTGCTTGCTGTTTGGGGTTTAGACTGGTTTTCTGTACAGCACTGTGAGATATCAGCTGATGTACGAAGGGCTATATAAATACATTTGATTTGATTTGATGAAGTGCTGCTCTCCTCTCTCTCCACAGAGAAACTCATTGTAAGGGCTGTTCCACTTCTGTTCTCGACATGTAAAACACCTACATTGCATTCGGAAAGTAGTCAGACCCCTTGACTTTCCCCACATTTTGTTACGTTACAGCATTATTCTACATGGTTTTTTTTATCCTTATAAATCTACACACAAGACCCCATAATGACAAAGCAAAAACAGTTTTTTTGTTAATGTTTGCAAATGTATTAAAAATAAAAGCTTAAATATCACATTTACATAAGTATTCAGACCCTTTACTCAGTACTTTGTTGAAGCACCTTTGGCAGCGATTACAGCCTAGAGTCTTCTTGGGTATGACGCTACAAGCTTGGCACACCTGTATTTGGGGAGTTCGATCGGGTTCAAGTCCGGGCTCTGGCTGGGCCACTCAAGGACATTCAGAGACTTATTCCAAAGCCACTCCTGCGTTGTCTTTGCTGTGTGCTTAGGGTCGTTGTCCTGTTGGAAGGTGAACATTCTCCCCAGTCTGAGCGCTCTGAACATTTTTCCCTCGCTCCTGACTAGGCTCCCAGTCCCTACCGCTGAAAAACATCCCCACAGCATGATGCTGCCACCACCATGCTTCACCGTAGGGATGACGCCCGGTTTTCTCCAGATGTGATGCAAAGAGTATCTCATCCCCACAGCATGATGCTGCCACCACCATGCATCACCATAGGGATGGCGCCCAGTTTTCTCCAGATGTGATGCAAAGAGTATCTCATCCCCACAGCATGATGCTGCCACCACCATGCTTCACCGTAGGGATGGCGCCCGGTTTTCTCCAGATGTGATGCAAAGAGTATCTCATGGTCTGAGAGTTTTTAGGTGTCTTTTGGAAAACTCCAAGTGGCTGTCATGTGCCTTTTACTGTGGAGTGGCTTCTGTCTGGCCACTCTACCATAAAGGCCTGATTGGTGGAGTGCTGCAGAGATGGTTGTCCTTCTGGAAGGTTCTCCCATCTCCACAGAGGAACTCTAGAGTTCTGTCAGAGTGACCATCGGGTTCTTGGTCACCACACTGACCAAGGCCCTTCTCCCCCGATTGCTCAGTTTGGCCGGGTGGCCGGCTCTTGGAAGAGTCTTGGTGGTTCTAAACTTCTTCCATTTAAGAATGAGGCCACTGGAGGGACCTTCAATGTTGCAGAATTATTTTTAAATCTAACATCTACACTGCAACTATTTCTGTTACCACCACCCCCCTGCCAGTAATTATAGTAAGCTGCCGTTTAACTGCCTATACACCCTAACTGCACTGTACTTCACTGTACAGTAAGATAATACATTGTCATCGGTACTTACTGTTTTTCATTTAGGTCAAAGATGACTGTATATTATATTAATTCCTGCATCAAGGTTAATGTTAGACTGAGTACATCTCACGTTTATGTTTAACTCTAGTGTTCCAACAAATAAGAGGAGGTTGAGTACCTGAGTTTGCACCAGGAAGAGTTGAATGTTTTCTGTTGTAGTTGTAGACTTATGGTAGCAGAGATACAGTATGCAGATAATTAGACAGAATGTTCCATGTTCCTGTCAAATTCTGAACATGTATCACAGGCACACATAACAGGGGAACATTATACCATCCTATAAAAAACAAGTTGAAATATAGAAGGCTTTCTATAAAATTAACCAAATAATAAAACATGTGTCAGTACAGTGTGGATGTGCTATAAATCCAAATTCAAGATCAGATTCCATATGTTTTCTTTGCTGCGTACACATTACGAAAATGATCAGATATCATGGAAATCTGATCTTGGAAATAATTGGTAAATTATTAGAATCGGCTGCCTGTGTAAACGCAGTCAAACTCTCTCCCAACCAGGCTGATGCCAAGCTGCAAGTTTTTTTTGCATTTGTCTGACAATAAGTTACGTCATTTTTTTCATATGCCCCTGGCGATGTAGATGTAACAGAGTTAAGAACGTAAACTCACTCCACAGCTAGCTTGAAATGTTGCCGATGGAGGTATAACTTTTGTATGGCTCAATTTGTTTGCACATTGTCAAGGAGGGCGGTCAAGTGTGTTGTGAAGCAGAGGATCACTGGTTTGAGCCCAATATGCTAGGGGGAGATAGGGGAGGTAGCTAAACTGAAGCGTCGTAGCGCATTGACCCAGATTACACAGTTATATCTACTTTGCAGTGCATGCTTTTTAACCTGTGCTGCAGCACATGGAAAACATTTAATCAGCCCAACTGTATTTCAGCTCAGTACATTTTGCATTAATTTCGGTCCTTGCCTCTTTGTTTATGTCTCCCTCCCTCTCCACAGAATGAGGCTATGCACTGTTGATAGATCGATAAACATGAATATAGATTATCATTCAGTAAGGTCAATTAATCAGTTATTAATTTACCAATTAGCATTAAATCTACAGTCTTTTATAACAAAAAGAACGGCAACCTCACCACTAATTTTGGTATAAAGCTGAGGGATGGGACGAGGGAAATGTGACCCCTCTTAAATGCATAGACAGCACTCCAGACAGCATAGACAGCACTCCAGACAGCATAGACAGCACTCCAGACAGCATAGACAGCACTCCAGACAGCATAGACAGCACTCCAGATGCAAGTACTGATCTTAGATTGACTCACTTTCATATTTAACTCTAGTGTTCCAGCAAACAATCACCCGAGTTTGTAGTAGGTTCATTTGTAGCCGACATACATACATTTGTTTGTGATAGCAAGCTTGCTTGCTATTAGGTCAGGAACCCGGTAACAGGGGCACATGCATACAACACGGTCAACATTCTTTTAACTTATCATGTAAATACACAGTGTAGCAATGTCAGTAGTCTAGCTAACACTAAATACATTCATTCATGCATTAATTTGTTAACTTCTCCCTCCCCACAGACTTATGCAACTCTTTTTGCCTATTTATATTGTGCATTAAATGTCAGAAGTAAAACTTGGAGTCAGCGATGCTATATTGTAGTAGGCTATTATTCCAACTACAATATGGAGAAACAGTTTATTTATCTGCAGTTGAACTCTCCTTACTTATGGAGTACCACAAGGTAGGCTAGCTGTCTCGGGCCCCCTATGGCGAAATGCATCTGACATCTGTTAATTCAGTGGGGACATTTTTTTTATTGTATCAGTCAATTTTTCAAACAAACGATTGAATAAATAATTGAGCGTTATCTTTATTATAATGCCCCCTGTTGTCAACTAGATGGGGAACTAAACTACCAGGATGGATTTTGACATGAAGAGGAATTGTAAATATTGCATGTTTCCATAAATGACGATGTATTTACAGACTGAGGTGAAGTGGCTGGCATTGAAACCTGTACCTGGAAATTGTATTGTTAACGCATGATTTTAGACATGTTTGCTAATTACTTGAAAATTAAATACAGATATATCTCATTTACATAAGTATTCACACATGTCAATACATGCTAGAATCACTGTTGGCAGTGATTACAGCTAAGACTCTTTCTGGGTAAGTCTCTAAGAGCTTTGCACACCTGGACTGTATAATATTTTTTTTAAATTCTTCCAGCTCTGTCAAGTTGGTTGTTGATCATTGCTAGACAGCCATTTTCAAGTCTTGCCATATATTTTGAAGCCAATTTAAGTCCAAACTGTAACTAGGCCACTCAGGAACATTGAATGTCGTCTTGGTAAGCAACTCCAGTATATTTTTGGCCTTGTGTTTTAGGTTATTGTCCTGGTGAAAGTTGAATTGTCTCCCAGTGTCTGGTGGAAAGCAGACTGGACCAGGTTTGCCTCTAGGATTTTTTTCTGTGCTTAGTTCTATTCCGTTTCTTTTCTTCCAAAAATCTCCATAATCCTTGCCGAGGACCACCATGCTTGCAAATTAAATATTTTTTTATTCTGTAAAGGCTTCCATCATTTCACTCTGTCATTTAGGTTAGTATTGCGGAGTAACTACAATGTTATTGATCCATCCTCAGTTTTCACCTATCACAGCAATTAAACTCTATAACTGTCTAAATTCATCATTGTCCTCATGGTGAAATCCCTGAGTGGTTTCCTTCCTCTCCGGCAAATTAGTTAGGAAGAACGCCTGTATCTTTGAAGTGACTGGGTGTATTGATACACCATCCAAAGTGTAATTAATAACTTCACCATATTCAAAGGCATATTCAGTGTCTGCCTTTTATTTTTACCCATCTACCATTATGTGCTCTTCTTTGCGAGGCATTGGAAAACCTCTAGGTCTTTGTGGTTGAATCTGTGTTTGAAATTCACTTCACGACTGAGAGACCTTACAGATAATTGTACTGTGTGTGTGGGGTAAAACACTATTATTGCACAAAGAGTGTCACACCCTGGCCTTAGTTATCTTTGTTTTCTTTTTGGTTAGGTCAGGGTGTGACATGGGGGATTTATGTGTTTCTGCAGTCTAGGGGTTTTGTAAGTTTATGGGGCTGTGACCTTTCTAGGTAAATTGTATGTCTATAGTTACATAGATTGGTTCTCAATTAGAGGCAGCTGTCTATCGTTGTCTCTGATTGGGAACCATATTTAGGCAGCCATGTTCTTTGGGTATTTTGTGGGTGATTGTTTCCTGTGTCAGTTTTTGTGCCACACGGGACTGTTTCATTGCCAGTTCACTTTATTATTTTGTATTTGTGATCATGTTCATGCTGCGTATTGGTCCGATCCCTGTTTCACCTCTTCAGGGGAAGAGGAAATCTGCCGTGACAAAGAGTGAGTCCATGCAACTTATGTTGTGACTTGCTAAGCAAATTTCTACTCCTGAACTTATTTAGGCTTGCCATAACAAAGGGGTTAAATACTTATTGACTCAAGACATTTCAGCTTTTCATTTAATTAAATTTGTAAAAATGTCTAAAAACATTTGACATTATGGGATATTTTGTGTAGGCCAGTGACATTCAGATCGTAACACAATGAATGTGGAAAGGTCAAGGTGTGAGAATACTTATCTGAAGGCACTGTAATTGAAGAAAGACAAACCTTACGGCTCTGATTCAGCATGTACTAGTAGCCTAGGCTATGACTAAAGCGTCACTATTGCATTGGATATTGCATGGAATTGAATAAGGAGTTTCTTGTGTGCCCATGATTTGGTGCAATCATCTACATACAGTAAATGACTCATTCAACTTGATATATGAGAGAGCGAGATGGGCACGTTCTACAAATGTACACTTTGGAATGAGCAGTGCACGTGCCAAGAGATATCATTGAACAAATGATTAGTAGCTGACACTGTCTGAAAAGACCACTTGTCACCATGTTGTTAATTAGGTAAAATGAGATTATACTGGATATTTGGTTCTGAATCAGGGGATGATGGACAAAAATTCACAGGTTTTAGTTTTGGGAATATTATTATATATTTTTTTTAAACTTTCAATATTTAAAGCAAAAGTTGGATTTTTGTTAATCCTCCCCTGATTCTGAATATATAATATATAACTTTGTCTAAGAGAAATTGAAGATTGAAAGATACATGAATTCAAAAAATAAAGGTGTGGATTTTTGTCCATCCTCCCCGATTCAGAATTCATCATTTTTATAGTCATAGGACACTTTGTCTAAGAGCTATTGAACATTAAAAAACGAAATCATACTATAAAAAAAAGTGTGGATTTTTCTCCATCCACCCCTGATTCAGAATACACCATATTCATAGTCATGACATGCTTGGTTCAATAGCTATTGACGAGAGAATCTAATGTCCCGAATATCCAAAACAAAACCAATTTGACCTTGGACGTGTAGTTTTGTTGTCCAGGCTAGCGTATGGTTTTCGGTGCGCAGCTGGTGACGTCCAGAAGAGGAGTGTTATTTATGCGGCGACCCCCACGTGCTGAAGGATGGTGATGATTAAAGTACAGTTAACCATGGGACCATCAACAGAATAGCGGCTTTGCTGGGCTGCAGCGATACCGCGGCCTCCAAACCGTTTCCATATTGGGCTCAATATAATTTGCCAAAGGAAGAAGTTGTGGGCGGAACAGCAGCGCGTTAATTTCATGGTTTTATTTTTCCCTCTCCTGATGGATGAACAATGGAGGGATCCGTCAACAGAAATTTCTGGTGAACCTCCTCTTCGCCCCTGCGTTAGATCATTGTTGTTGATGCTGTTGTTGTGTAGGAGGCAGGGGCGGACCTGATATTTTAGGATTTCTCCTAGAAAAGACCGAGAACATCGGGTGGTCACTCGCGTTTTTCATCCTCTCTTAGTTCTGTAAGCAGCTGATGCTGGTTTTGCTGTCTATCATCCACCCGCTGATATTATGGTGAAATTCCCATCTCTAACCCCTTACTTCCCGCTCATCCGATTCCTGGTTCCTCTCGCTATCACGAACATTGCAATCGACCTCGGTGAACAGGCAAGTGCTACTATCATATCCCTATTCTATGATTTTCTGATTGTCATGTTAGTGAATAACAATAGGTATAATAGTAATAAAACATTTCTCAATGACTCGTGTTTACATAGGCGGTGTGAATCCCACCTCGGTAGGCAATTTAACACCCGTCGCATTTCCAGTGCGCTTCGTTTGGAGTTTTAGTCATTGACTGACACCCAGTGGTGTAAATTACTTAAGTACGAAAGTATTACTTAAGTCGTTTTTTTAGGTATCTGTATTTTACTTTACTATTATATTAGTGACAGTTTACTTTTACTTCACTACATTCCTAAAGAAAAGTATGTTCTTTCTACTTCATACATTTTCCCTGACACCCAAAAGTACCTTTGAATGCTTAGCAGGACAGGAAAATGGTTTAATTCACACACGTATCAAAAGAACATTCCTGATCATCCCTCCTGTCGGACTCACTAAACACAGCTTCCTTTGTAAATTATGTCTGAGGGTTGGAGTGTGCCCCTGGCTATCTGTAACTTAAAAAAAAAAAATAGGTGCCTTTTGGTTTGCTTAATATAAGGAATTTGAAATGGTTTATAGTTTTGATACTTAGGTATATTTTAGCAATTACATTTACTTTTGATACTTAAGTATATTTAACCATTAAAAAAACACATTTAGACTTTTACTCAAGTAGAATTTTAGTGGGTAACTTTTACTTGAGTCATTTTCCATTAAGGTATATTTTCTTTAACTCAAGTATGACAACTGGCTACTTTTCCCACCACAATGACATCTCCCTGGAGCCTAGTGACATAACCATCAACCCCACAGTGCGTTGCTTGTCTTGAGGTGTAGCCTATCCTCATCTCTCGCGGCACCTTTTAGGTTGCTTGCCTACTAGGATGGGAACAGTCTCTGGGAAGACATTGAAAATGGTGGGTTACACAAACAATGCTAGTGGATCACCTGTGTGCGTCAACAGCTGGCCATAGTATCAGCAAACATGTGTCAGGGGCACATAAAAGAGTAGGACAATGCAACAACCAAAATGAGCTAGATTGTGCCGTTATGGCTGGCCTGATTTGGCTACACGTGGCCTATAATAGTAGTCACCCCCAAAGCGTACCTTGTTGAAACCCCCAAACTAATTTGGGAGATCAAACTAGACAAGGCTGTAATTTCTTTTAAAGGGGCAATCTGTGATCGCTACATAAAAAAAATATCCATGAAAAATATCCATTGATTATTGAAGAGTATAACTTAGCCTGGTTGAGGGCTGGAGTTGGGAAACACTGCTCTACATAGGCTCTCTTCCATTGATTATTGAAGAGTATAACTTAGCCTGGTTGAGGGCTGGAGTTGGGAAACACTGCTCTACATAGGCTCTCTTCCATTGATTATTGAAGAGTATAACTTAGCCTGGTTGAGGGCTGGAGTTGGGAAACACTGCTCTACATAGGCTCTCTTCCATTGATTATTGAAGAATATAACTTAGCCTGGTTGAGGGCTGGAGTTGGGAAACACTGCTCTACATAGGCTCTCTTCCATTGATTATTGAAGAGTATAACTTAGCCTGGTTGAGGGCTGGAGTTGGGAAACACTGCTCTACATAGGCTCTCTTCCATTGATTATTGAAGAATATAACTTAGCCTGGTTGAGGGCTGGAGTTGGGAAACACTGCTCTACATAGGCTCTCTTCCATTGATTATTGAAGAGTATAACTTAGCCTGGTTGAGGGCTGGAGTTGGGAAACACTGCTCTACATAGGCTCTCTTCCATTGATTATTGAAGAGTATAACTTAGCCTGGTTGAGGGCTGGAGTTGGGAAACACTGCTCTACATAGGCTCTCTTCCATTGATTATTGAAGAATATAACTTAGCCTGGTTGAGGGCTGGAGTTGGGAAACACTGAGGGCTGGAGTTGGGAAACATAGGCTCTCTTCCATTGATTATTGAAGAGTATAACTTAGCCTGGTTGAGGGCTGGAGTTGGGAAACACTGCTCTACATAGGCTCTCTTCCATTGATTATTGAAGAGTATAACTTAGCCTGGTTGAGGGCTGGAGTTGGGAAACACTGCTCTACATAGGCTCTCTTCCATTGATTATTGAAGAATATAACTTAGCCTGGTTGAGGGCTGGAGTTGGGAAACACTGCTCTACATAGGCTCTCTTCCATTGATTATTGAAGAGTATAACTTAGCCTGGTTGAGGGCTGGAGTTGGGAAACACTGCTCTACATAGGCTCTCTTCCATTGATTATTGAAGAATATAACTTAGCCTGGTTGAGGGCTGGAGTTGGGAAACACTGCTCTACATAGGCTCTCTTCCATTGATTATTGAAGAGTATAACTTAGCCTGGTTGAGGGCTGGAGTTGGGAAACACTGCTCTACATAGGCTCTCTTCCATTGATTATTGAAGAGTATAACTTAGCCTGGTTGAGGGCTGGAGTTGGGAAACACTGCTCTACATAGGCTCTCTTCCATTGATTATTGAAGAGTATAACTTAGCCTGGTTGAGGGCTGGAGTTGGGAAACACTGCTCTACATAGGCTCTCTTCCATTGATTATTGAAGAGTATAACTTAGCCTGGTTGAGGGCTGGAGTTGGGAAAGGCTCTCTTCCACTGCCTGGTTGAGGGCTGGAGTTGGGAAACATAGGCTCTCTTCCATTGATTATTGAAGAATATAACTTAGCCTGGTTGAGGGCTGGAGTTGGGAAACACTGCTCTACATAGGCTCTCTTCCATTGATTATTGAAGAGTATAACTTAGCCTGGTTGAGGGCTGGAGTTGGGAAACACTGCTCTACATAGGCTCTCTTCCATTGATTATTGAAGAGTATAACTTAGCCTGGTTGAGGGCTGGAGTTGGGAAACACTGCTCTACATAGGCTCTCTTCCATTGATTATTGAAGAGTATAACTTAGCCTGGTTGAGGGCTGGAGTTGGGAAACACTGCTCTACATAGGCTCTCTTCCATTGATTATTGAAGAGTATAACTTAGCCTGGTTGAGGGCTGGAGTTGGGGCTAGGCTCTCTTCCATTGATTATTGAAGGTATAAAACAGGGCTGGAGTTGGGAAACACTGCTCTACATAGGCTCTCTTCCATTGATTATTGAAGAGTATAACTTAGCCTGGTTGAGGGCTGGAGTTGGGAAACACTGCTCTACATAGGCTCTCTTCCATTGATTATTGAAGAGGGTATAACTTAGCCTGGTTGAGGGCTGGAGTTGGGAAACACTGCTCTACATAGGCTCTCTTCCATTGATTATTGAAGAATATAACTTAGCCTGGTTGAGGGCTGGAGTTGGGAAACACTGCTCTACATAGGCTCTCTTCCATTGATTATTGAAGAATATAACTTAGCCTGGTTGAGGGCTGGAGTTGGGAAACACTGCTCTACATAGGCTCTCTTCCATTGATTATTGAAGAGTATAACTTAGCCTGGTTGAGGGCTGGAGTTGGGAAACACTGCTCTACATAGGCTCTCTTCCATTGATTATTGAAGAGTATAACTTAGCCTGGTTGAGGGCTGGAGTTGGGAAACACTGCTCTACATAGGCTCTCTTCCATTGATTATTGAAGAGTATAACTTAGCCTGGTTGAGGGCTGGAGTTGGGAAACACTGCTCTACATAGGCTCTCTTGCATGCCTACCATTTCTGTCTAGCAGCTTGTGCACAATACTAAAATGACAAAACACGATATTTGAGGCAAGGGGCATTTCAATATAGCCTATTCAAATGTTATGATGTAGCCTATATTCAACACTGTCCATAAATGCATAGACACATCAGAATTCAAATAGCCTAATTACACCAGCAAAATGGGTATGACGGGAAATAATACAAGTGGTGTTCTTGCTGAGAAAACGCACACTAATTAGTCTATATTTTATCTCATTGTAGTGGATGGGAGTTGTTCTATTGACTTAAATCAACTATTGTGACCAAATAACATTAAACCAGTAATAAAATCTCCTGAAGACCAGGTGACATAGCATAAATCTACACCTACACCCAACACAACTTATCTTTAAATGCAGCCCCCCCCCCATAGAATCAGTTACACATTTGTGTTCACAATCTGTTTGTGCAAAATAATGTTCATAAAACAGTTAGACAAATCAGGTCACCCTACCAACATTTCTGGTGAATGTTGCCTTTTTGTTGTTACAGCCTAATGTGCCTAGTGCTGAATTCCCAATGGCCAAACAAGGTGAATAATGTAGCCTGGATCTGGGCTAATGTAAGTGGTGGATTCAATCACTAGTAGTAGGCTTATGTGACTTGTTTCAGGAAACTAGCCGTATGTCGCGTATCACTACTGCACAGGAGAGCTATTTGAACATGAACTTTTATTACTTATCAAAATGCCTTCTGGAGCATGTGAACTTTCATGTGCCTTAATAGCAAACGTGTATGCCATCTGTAAAATAGTTACATTACGAGACCAGTTGGTTTAGCCACAGAAAAAGGCAGCAACCTTCCCGCTAGCCATGATTGGCTGAGATAATGAGTGGGCTGGACATGCAGAGAGAAGAGTTCAGATTGGTCTGCCATGTACCACGCTTCTATCTATAAAATGAGCTGGTCAGTATGTATAGGTAATCCTTTCAAACAAAGCTTTTTTTTAAAGATATCACATAGTAGTACTGCATAAGTGTAACTCTCCACTTTCTAGAGGACTGAGATGGAGAAAATTCTGGCATTTGATTGCAAATATGCAGACGGAGTGGAAAAGATAACATACAGAAAGACGGCTGTTGTATAAAATGCCTGTCTCCGGATTACATCTTCAAACTAAGGGCAACCATGGCTGACAGAGAGGGAGAAGTGTCCATCCATGTATACGGGTAAGATAGTCTAGCTAGCTAAATGTTTCAAATATGACACGTTTCTAATTTGGTCAGAATGTTGTTTTCATTTCAAGTTAAGGTGTACTGTTAGCTAGCTAGCTCGCTAGCTAAAGTTACATGTATGATCTGTGTATTTATAATATTCGTTTCTCAGAGCCATTTGCATTGCTATTTATAACCTAATGTTAGCTAGCTTACATTGAACCTGGTTGGTTAGCTACCTGCAGATTCATGCTGTGTAGTAATGTTTTGAGTTGGGATTATGTTTCGTTGTTTACCTAGCTAGCTACATATTTGAACAGGACTCCACTATGCAAGTAACCATTTCAATAGAATGTTCATGATGTTAGTGCAACAACTGTCAATAGACATAGCTGGTAAATCCGCTCTGGTTATCTACGATGAGACAGCCTATAGGAAGGAGGTCAGAGACCTGGCAGTGTGGTGCCATGACAACAACCTCTCCCACATTGTGAGTAAGACAAAGGAGGTGAGTGTGGACTGTAGGAAAAGTAGGGCCGAACAGGCCACCATTAACATTGACAGGGCTGCAGTGGAGCGGGTTGAGAGTTTCAAGTTCCTTGGTGTCCACATCACCAACGAAACTGTCATGGTCCAAACACACCAAGACAGTTGTGAAGAGGGCACGACAACACCTTTTCCCCCTCAGGAGACTGAAAAGATTTTGCATGGGTTCCCAGATCTTCAAAAAAGTGCTGCACTATCGAGAGCATCGTGACCGGTTGCATCACCGCCTGGTATGGCAACTGCTCTGCATTTGACTGTAAGGCGCAACAGAGGGTAGTGCGTACGGCCCAGTACATCACTGTGGCCAAGCTTCCTGAAGTCCAGGACCTATATACAAGGCAGTGTCAGAGGAAGGCCCAAAAATTGTCAAAGACTCCAGTCACCCAAGTCATAGACTGTTCTCTTTGTTACCACATGGCAAGCTGTACCGGAGCGTCAAATCTAGAACTTCTACCCCCAAGCCATAAGACTGCAGTATAATTAATCAAATGGCCACCCAGACGATTTACATTGACCACCCCCCTTTGTTTTTACACTGCTGCTAATCGCTGTTTTTATCTATGCATCGTCACTTTACAAATTACCTCGGCTAATCTGTACCCAGCACATTGACTCGGTACCGGTACCCCCTTTATATAGCTTCATTATTATGTAATTTTTATATATACAGTGCCTTGCGAAAGTATTCGGCCCCCTTGAACTTTGCGACCTTTTGCCACATTTCAGGCTTCAAACATAAAGATATAAAACTGTATTTTTTTGTGAAGAATCAACAACAAGTGGGACACAATCATGAAGTGGAATGACATTTATTGGATATTTCAAACTTTTTTAACAAATCAAAAACTGAAAAATTGGGCATGCAAAATTATTCAGCCCCTTTACTTTCAGTGCAGCAAACTCTCTCCAGAAGTTCAGTGAGGATCTCTGAATGATCCAATGTTGACCTAAGTATAAAAAAAATATATATAAATCCGTGTCCAAAAATACCGATGTCCGATTATGAAAACTTGAAATCGGCCCCAATTAATCGGCCATTCCGATTAATCGGCCGACCTCTAATCCACAGTAAAACGAATCCTATATCAACATAACCTGAAAGGCCGCTCAGCAAGGAAGAAGCCACTGCTCCAAAATCGCCATTAAAAAGCCAGACTACAGTTTGCAACTGCACATGGGGACAAACATGGTGCTTTTTGGAGAAATGTCCTCTGGTCTGATGAAACAAAATAGAACTGTTTGGCCATAATGACCATCATTATATTTGGAGGAAAAAGGGGGAGGCTTGCAAGCCGAAGAACACCATCCCAATGCGAAGCACGGGTGTGGCAGCATCATGTTGTGGGGGTGCTTTTCTGCAGGAGAGACTGGTGCACTTCACAATATAGATGGCATCATGAAGATGGAAAATTATGTGGATATATTGAAGCAACATCAAGACATCAGTCAGTAAGTTAAAGCTTGGTCGCAAATGGGTCTTCCAAATGGACAATCACCCGAAGCATACTTTCAAAGTTGTGGCAAAATCGCTTAAGGACAACAAAGTCAAGGTATTGGAGTGGACATCACAAAGCCCTGACCTCAAATTTGTAGGCAGAACTGAAAAAGCATGTGTGAGCAAGGAGACCTACAAACCTGACTCAGTTATACCAGCTCTGTCAGGAGGAATGGGCCAAAATTCACCCAACTTATTGTGGGAAGCTTGTGGAAGGCTACCTGAAAAGTTAAACAATTTAAAGGCAATGCTACCAAATACTCACCGAGTGTATGTAAACTTCTAACCCACTGAGAAATAAAAGCTGAAATAAATCAATCTAATATTCTGACATTTCACATTCTTAAAATAGTGGTGATCCTAATTGACCTAAGACAGGCAATTTTTACTAGGATTAAATGTCAGGGATTGTGTGATTCCAACGCTCTAACGAATGGAGAGGGGATGAGTGTGGATGTCCAGCTCGGACGCCAGGGTAGTGTACATAAAGCTGTCATCGGTACTGGACTTGATGAGTACCCAGAGAGATTTTGACTGGTTCCCCCACAGCAAGATGGCATGAAAAGGGGTGAGTAAGGGGAGAGAAAAGGTTATCTGTATGGCCTCACTCCTACCGGTGAGCCTGGTCTTTTAGTGGACAGGTGGCCATGAAATTACCAGTAGTCCCGCAATACAGCCAACTCTTTGCCTGAAGCCTGTATAGCCATTTGGCTGGGGACAGCTTAGCGATGCCTAGTTGCATCAGCTCGGGAAGAGGTGAATTGGAAGACTTCGGAGACTCTCAGGGTAGCCTCGGGAGCCGTCGGGGACTTACGGGATGTCTCGGAGGCGAGGTGGAAGCCTTGGGCGGTCGAGTGAAATCTCCTTCCGTCACTCCCGTAGTCGCCCATCGATCCGAATGGTCAAGACTATGAGCAAGTTAGTAATTCCTGGGCTGCAAGCTTGTCCTTTTACTTCCTGCAATATTCCGTGCAGGAACATGTCGAACAGCGCTTCCGGGTTCCAGGCACTCTCAGCTGCCAACGTGCGGAAAGTTTTCTCCCAAACAATGGAGCATTGCAAACTTTCTTCACCTCCGACCACGAACTCCTCCAGACTAAAGCATATGCCCGACTGTTCCCATATTGCCGTAGCCCAGGCGAGTGCCCTCCCTGACATCAGCGTGATGAGGTACGCTATCTTAGAGTGGTTCGAGGGAAAGGAGGGCTGCAGCTCGATGATGCGGGAATACTGAAAGAGAAACTCTTGACAGGTGCCAGATTCTCCATCGAAGCGTTTTGAGGATGTACGCGGAGTTCCCGAGAAATCAGGGTGGCAGTGGAGGCGGTGCTGCTAAAAGCCGGGTTACTGAGGGGCTGGGAGGTTACCGTCGTGGTAGGCTGCCTTACAGACAACCCGCGGAATTGCTCCAGCAATGTGTTTAACACTCGGTCATGGCATTCGGCCAAGGTCTGGAACCCGTCCATAAGACTACTAAGCAACTCCTCGTGCCTTCCAATGGTGGCTACTTTGGAGGAGATGGCGTTGTGGAGCTGGTCCGAGTCTGCTTGGCCAGTTCATACTATCACATTTCAGGAGAAGACCCAGATGCAGACAGTGTCGAAGTAACACAAGTTTATTACTATAACAGTGGGTAGGCAAAATGATAGGCCGAGGTTGGTGTGACAATGGTACAGAATGGCAGGCAGGCTCAGTGTCAGGGCAGGACGAATGGTAGAACAGGGGAAACTAGCAAACAGAAAAAGACAGGAGCAAGGGGGAAACCACTGGTAGGCTTGACGAACAAAACGAACTGGCAACAGACAAACAGAGAACACAGGTATAAATACACTGGGGATAATGGGGAAGATGGGCGACACCTGGAGGTGGGTGGAGACAAGCACAAAGACAGGTGAAAGGGTGACATATTAGTGCACAATTGTTGCTTAAAATATCAAAGTGATGCAAAAGGGACTCATTTTGTGGACTGACCCAAGTATTAATCATGTTATTATGTGGACAAGAATTAGAAACTGTTGCTATCACTTTGGAATCACAAGTTTTGTTGTATTATATACAAACTGAAATAGTAGTCATAAGCACTATAACAATGTAAAATGTTTTTCAACCACTATTACGGATGAATGATAAAAACCATAATGGAAAGATTAGCTAAAAATAGTCTCACAATAAGCCTTTTTGCCTTGATAGACTGGTTTTTCTTTTTGATCTTAATTGGTTCAGTTGTGCAATACATCGCTGAGAGTATTAAAGTGTAAAATGTCACCCTGTCAATGCTCCTGTTATATAAAAGGGCTGTTTTTCAGTCTATGGGCTGTTTTCTTCACTTTGGGATGAACTTGTCTTATTCATAGTTGGAAGGAGTCTGCACCTCGCGTGTCCTGTGAAGAGGTGTAGCAGTAATTATCATCACAATAACATCTTGTCTCTTACACCCATCACCATATCCCAAAATACAACATCCTAATTGGACACCTAGCAACCACTGACGTTATAGTTCATATTGATTAAACTCTCAGATGAGAACAGCTGCTTTGTAATTTGATAGAAATGGTGACTATACTCCCTTTTGCTTTGGGCACAGACTGGTTGAGTCAACATTGTTTCCACATTTCAATGAAATTACGTTGAACAATGTGGAATAGACGTTGAATTGGTGTCTGTGGCCAGCCGGTTTTAGTGAACGGTGTTCACACTCTGCATTCAATTTGCTCACTCTAGGGAAAGTGTTCATGTTTGTTTGTCAGCAAGTCAGTACTAAATAGATTGGGCTCGGGTTATACCTTTTTCCCCGCCTGTAGTCATTTAGCTACACCGCTGCTAAATTGTTTCTGCCACTCAAAATAAATAAATAAATTTTTTTTTTGCCGACGTTTGCTCTGAGTTACAAGTTTTAACAAGTTTTCCTGAAATGAACTTGTTCACAATGTTCCAATTTATCCATTAATTAATACAGAGCATTCAAAGTTTTCAGACCCCTTCACGTTTTCCACATTTTGTTATGTTATAGCCTTATTCTAAAATTGATTTAAATCATTTTTTTTATCCTCAATCTAGACACAATATCCCATAATGAAAAAAGCAAAAACAGGTATTCAGACATTTTTGCAGATTTACTAAAAATACAAAACTGAATTATCACATTTACATAAGTATTCAGATCCATTACTCAGTACATTGTTGAAGCACCTTTGGCAGCGATTACAGCCTCAAGTCTTTTTGGGTATGACACTACAAGCTTGGCACACCTGTATTTGGGCAGTTTCTCCTATTTTCTGCAGATCCACTCAAGCTCTGTCAGGTTGGATGGGGAGCCTCGCTGCACAGCTATTTTCAGGTCTCCAGAGATGTTCGATCACATTCGCTTTGGCCGGGCCACCCAAGGACATGCAGTCATGTTGGAAGGTGAACCTTCGTCCTGAGCGCTCTGGAACACGTTTCTGTACTTTCCACCGTTCATCTGTCCCTTGATCCTGACTCGTCTCCCAGTGCCTGCAGCTGATAAACAACGCCACCACCATGCTTCACTGTAGAGCTGGTGCCAGTTTTCCTCCAGATGTGACTCCTGGCATTCAGGCCAAAGAGTTCAATCTTGGTTTCGTCAGACCAGAGAATCTTGTTTCTCATGATCTGAGAGTCCTTTAGGGGCCTTTTGGAAAACTTACATTAAAATGTAAACTAATTAAAACTAATTTCACTATGTGGATGGCGATATCAAGCCAAATAACCTTAATCATAGTCGCAGTTACTACAGGCCCACAGACGACTTCCAAGTGAACCATCTCTTTCATTAAACAATCAGTTGACATTACTAAACTGACAATGAAATACAGTAAGCACAACAACCAACATGCTTAACAGTCTTCAAAGACCAGAATAAGGAAATTCTTATTGGAATATGCCACCAAAGATCTAACTCTGCCTCCCTTGACTCCTATCCCAGGGGAGAACACCAATCATCACTATTGCGATTTTTGTCATGGTTCTGCCATTGGGTCACTATAAATTCAAACCACTGTAAATTCACATCGTGCTACTTCCTCTGTCTTTGCCAGTTGTCTTGAAAAGAGAAGTCACTCCATGACTTGAGATATTTCTGAAACAATGACATTGCATTTGATAGGGGGCACAACATACTTTACAAGAATAAAAAAAAGAGGAACAGGACGTGTGGGGGGGGGGGGGGAGGGGAGGGGGGGGGGGGGCAATACCTACAACAGTATAAAAAAACAAACCATCAGTTTTAGCAATTCTAACTCTCATCAACTTAAAAAAAACTAGCTGTTTTGCGACTCTCGAAGCTCTGCTCGAGTTGTTTTACAAACATCCAGGTTGTAATGTGTGAACCTGCAGACTTTAGGCTGTGAGTTATGAGCTGTTATAAATGCTTGGCTTGTCTAATGTACTATGGAGCGATTAAGGACACTTTAAGTGCATTCATAATGCATTTGAAATAGTTGACTCATAGGTGTGGAAAAAGTAGGGCCGGCAGGCTAAATAAACACATAAAGGAGAGCGGGGTATGTTGATCCCCTTTTTACATACAGCATCTCTACGTCAAGGGAAATATACTATTCTTTCTAACAAGATCTACATATATTTCCGGATGTTGTGTACTGTATCCCTGGAAATAATCAGAATTGATGTAAAATTAACAGTTTTCAAAACATAGCTTGTCCAACTTGAGCATAGGGACTGGGTAAATTGAGCCGCCTTGAGGTAAGTGCGTAATGGTGTCGTGTGACAGTGGGTGATGGTGCTGGTAGGTCAAAGTTTAATTCATGGAATTGGTGGTGTGGTATATTGTTTATCTTTACTGTATGCCTATATTCAGATTCTCTGATCAATATCACTTACCTTTCTATTTGTTGACCAGTTGTTTGGGACATTGATGTTTCGATGTGCCAATTCGTAAGCAGGTTCTCTGCATTTGAGACTACTATAAGCCCATGAAAATGATCTGTGAGATTCTTGATATATTTGGCAAGCTCAGACTCCATATCATCAGATAAGACCTTATGTGCTTCTGCTATCATAGCCTCTCTCTTGCACAGGAACATCCCACATGAAAAAATACTACAATTTGCTATAGAATACTACAATACTTAATATAGAAATAGGTAGTAAACAGTCTTATGGCTTGGGGTAGAAGCTGTTATGGAGTGTGATGGCCATTTTTAAGTTTGTGCTTTTCTAAATAACCAATTTCTGCGTTCATGCAAGTGACGGATTGAACAAATCCTCACTATCAGTATCTGCAATTTGGCACCCACAACCTTGTTTAGAGAAAGGGATATCTCAGTTTCAAGGTCTCAGCTTCGAGAGAAGAAGCATGGTGCGGTATTGGTGACCCGGTATTGGTCGGTCACATGAATGAAGCAAACTTATATGATGAATTAATTATGAATGAGCTAAATCCGGCAAATATAACCTGTCTGTATATAAGAGAACTAACAGCCCCAGGTGTAGCTCCTGATCACATCTACTTAGTGCATTGAGTTTTCTTTAACCTTTATTTTACTAGGCAAGTCAGTCTTATTTACAATGATGGCCTAGGAAACTGCCTTGTTCAGGGGCAGAACGACAGCTTGGGGATTCAATCTTGCAACCTTCCGGTTACAAGTCCAACGCTCTAAACACTAGGCTACCTGCCGAGTTGGTTGGAACCTCTCCAGCGCACTGATAATAATGATTGGTTATTTTAACATCGAGTGTCTCTGTGTAGAATTTCCACGACAATTTGGCGTCAACGAACAGGATGATTGATTCTGCCTAGTGCATAGCAAGTAACGACGAGAATTGTTTGTTGGAGATGCACATGGGGTAATAAGGGAGATTACCATGTGTGTTTGGGAATAGTATAGTGGATGTGAAAATGATGTGATTGTGAGATATGACGTATTAAGCTGATTGGAAATTATTACTAATTTGGATAATAACCTGATTGATATAAATGTGGATAATAAGCTGATTGAAATTTGGATTATAAATGGATTGAAATTAGTACTATTAAGATTGAAATTTGGATAATAAGCTGATTGATTGAAATATGGATAATAAGCTGATTTAAAATTGGATAATAAGAGATTGAAATGTTGCTATAACTTACTGAGTGAATTAGAGAGCTGGCAGGGGACAAGCTGCAGTGTGAATGTGGAGTGAGTGTGAGCTGAGTTTTCCAGTTCTGTGTGAGCTGAGTTTTCCAGTTCTGTGTGAGCTGAGTTTTCCAGTTCTGTGTGAGCTGAGTTTTCCAGTTCTGTGTGAGCTGAGTTTTCCAGTTCTGTGTGAGCTGAGTTTTCCAGTTCTGTGTGTGAGCTGAGTTTTCCAGTTCTGTGTGAGCTGAGTTTTCCAGTTCTGTGTGTGAGCTGAGTTTTCCAGTTCTGTGTGTGAGCTGAGTTTTCCAGTTCTGTGTGTGAGCTGAGTTTTCCAGTTCTGTGTGTGAGCTGAGTTTTCCAGTTCTGTAACAGTATCCACCACCGCCCATCATAGTCTGGGAGTAGTAGCACAACAGTTATTGAGCACGAGATGTTTTATATGTATAGGAAGTAGCGGCAAGAGAACCGTTGAAGATTCATATGGTGCATATGTTGTACGGGCTGCTGCACTGTGATCGTTGCTGCGGTGTGACATGAATAACCAAAGATTTAACGTTATATAAGGATTCTCTGAATATGCTGTTAAATAGAACACTAGTGAATATTAAAACCCCAGTATGAATAGAACACTAGTAACAATAGAAACAATTATAATAATATACAGTTGTTGCCAAAGGTTTTGAGAATGACACAAATATTGATTTTTCAGTCTGCTGCCTCAGTATGTATGAGGGCAATTTGCATATACTCCAGAATATTATGAAGAGTGATCAGATGAATTACATGAAAATGAACTGAATCAAATATTTCCACTGCATTTCAGCACTGCCACAAAAGGACCAGCTGACATCATGTCTGTGATTCTCTCGTTAACACGGGTGCGAGTGTTGACGAGGAGATCACTCTGTCATGCTGATTGAGTTCGAATAACAGCTGGAAGCTTCAAAAGGAGGGTGGTGCTTGGAATCATTGTTCTTCCTCTGTCAAACATGGTTACCTGCAAGGAAGCATGTGCTGTCATCAATGCTTTGCACAAAAAGGGCTTCACAGGAAAGGATATTGCTGCCAGTAAGATTGCCCCTAAATCACTAATTTATCGGATCATCAAGTACTTCAAGGAGAGCGGTTCAATTGTTGTGAAGAAGGCTTCAAGGTGCCCAAGAAAGTCCAGCAAGCACCAGGAACGTCTCCTATAGTTGATTCAGCTGCGGGATCGGGGCACCACCAGTACAGAGCTGGCTCAGGAATGGCAGCAGGCAGGTGTGAGTGCATCTACACGCACAGTGAGGCGAAGACTTTTGGAGGAAGGCCTAGTGTCAAGAAGGGCAGCAAAGAAGCCACTTCTCTCCAGGAAAAACATCAGGTACAGACTGATATTCTGCAAAAGGTACAGGGATTGGACTGATAAGAGCGTCTGCTAAATGACTTAAATGTAAATGTAAATGTAATGGTGTAAAGTCATTGTCTCTGATGAATCCCCTTCCCGATTGTTTGGGGCATCCGGAAAAAAGCTTGTCCGGAGAAGAAAAGGTGAGTGCTACCATCAGCCCTGTGTCATGCCAACAGTAAAGCATCCTGAGACCATTCATGTGTGGGGTTGCTTCTCAGCCAAGGGATTTGCTCACTCACAATTCAATTTTGCCTAAGAACACAGCCATGAATGAAGAATGGTGCCAAAACATCCTCCCATCCATCCAGGAACAGTTTGGTGATGAACACTTCCTTTTCCAGCATGATGGAGCACCTTGCCATAAGACAAAAAGTGATAACTAAGTGGCCCGGGGAACAAAACAATGATACTTTGGGTCCATGGCCAGGGAACTCCCCAGACCCTAATCCCATTGAGAACTTGTGGTCAATCCTCAAGAGGCGGGTGGACCAACAAAAAACCACAAATTCTGACAAACTCCAAGCATTGATTATGCAAAAATGGGCTGCCAACATTCAGGATGTGGTTAATAGTAGTTAATTGACAGCATGCCAGGGTGGATTGCAGAGGTCTTGAAAAAGAAAGTTCAACACTACAAATATTGACTCTTTGGATCAACTTCATGTAATTGTCAATAAAAGCCTTTGACATTTATGAAATGCTTGTAATTATACTTCCGTATTCCATTGTAACATCTGACAAAAATATCTAAAGACACTGAAGCAGCAAACATTGTGGAAAATTAATATTTGTGTCATTATCAAAAATTTGGGCCACAACTGTACAACTTGCACACCCACACGTAGACGTGTACTACCGTTCAAAAGTTTTGGGTCACTTCGAAATGTCCTTGTTTTTGAAAGAAAAGCATTTTTTTTTTGTCCATTTAAAATAACATCAAATTGATCAGAAATACAGTGTAGTCGTTGTAAAACACTCTTGTAGCTGGAAACTGATGATTTCTTATTGAATATCTACATAGGTGTAAAGAGGCCCGTCACATCACTCCCGTTTTCCAAAGGCACATTTTGTTAGCTCATCCAAGTTTAGAATTTTAAAAACGGCCAGAAACGAAGACCTTTCTTCTGAAACTTGCCAGTCTATTCTTGTTCTGAGAAATGAAGGCTATTTCATGCGAGAAATAGCCAAGAGACTGAAGATCTCGTACAACGCTGTCTACTACTCCCTTCACAGAGCAGAGCATACTGGCTCTAATCAGAATAGAAAGAGGAGTGGGAATCCCCGGCACAACTGAGCAAGAGGACAAGTACATTAGTGTCTAGTTTGACCCACAAAACACCAGTCTCTACGTCAACAGTGAAGAGGCAACTCTGGGATGCTGACCTTCTAGGCAGAAGTCCTCTGTCCAGTGTCTGTTATTTTGCCCATATTAATCTTTTATTTTTATTGGCCAGTCTGACATATGGCTTTCTTTGCAACTCTAACCTTGAAGGCCAGCTAGGATCCTGGAGTTGCTTCTTCACAGTAATTTGAAGAAGTAAATGTTTCAATACAAGATCACATGGCGAACAGAGGGATTGAGCATTGGGACTGATATTAAATTAAAGGCCGCCATCAGGTGTTTGGTTAGAGAAGCTTCCTGTGGAACAATAGATAACCGCCAATGCTCACTAAACAAAAAACAGACTGTAAGGGACACAGTTGGGAAATTTGGGACAGAGGTATGAATATTAATGGTAAGAGATGTTTTTGCCTATTATTAATTATTATGACTCAATAGTTTGGGTAGCACCAGTAATTTAAGTAAGAATGTAATCTAAAACACTGATCTGTTTCCATTACGTGGATCTGTGTCCAGAATATGTACCTCCAAGTAAATGTTTAGGTACAGACTTGAGTTGATAAGCCAGCACCAACTTTTCGAATGGTTCTGTGTCTCTCCCTTTGAGGGGCTTTGACAGGAGGCTTTTGGACCTCGACTTGGCGCTCTGGTACCACTTGCCAATGCGGTAGCAGAGAGAACAGTCTATGACTTGGGTGACCGGAGTCTTTGACGATTTTTGTGGCCTTCCTCTGACACCGCCTAGTATAGAGGTTTTGAATAGCAGGAAGTTTGGCCCGCAGTGATGTACTGGGCCGTACGCACTACCCTCTCTAGGGCCTTACGGTCAGATGCCGAGCAGTTGCTATACCAGGTGATGCAACTGGTTAGGATGCTCTTGATGGTGCAGCTGTAGAACGTTCAGTCTTCTGATGTTGGTGTTGTCGTGCCTTCTTCACAACTGTCTTGGTGTGTTTGGACCATGATAGTTTGTTGGGGATGTGGACAACAAGGAGCATGAAACTCTCGACCCGCTCCACTACAGCCACGTCAATGTGACCAGACCTCTGACCTCCTCCATATAGCCTATTGTTGTCTGTGATCCGGCCTACAGGAGGGGACTAAGCACGAGGGCCCCTCAGAGATGGCGTACAGGGAGTAGGTGAGGGCCCTCGGAGTGTGGTGTCAGGAAAATAACCTCACACTCAACGTCAACAAAACAAAGGAGATGATTGTGGACTTCAGGAAACAGCAGAGGGAACACCCCCCTATCCACATCGATGGGACAGTAGTGGAGAGGGTAGTAAGTTTTAAGTTCCTCGGCGTACACATCACGGACAAACTGAATTGGTCCACACAGACGGCGTCGTGAAGAACGTGCAGCAGCGCCTCTTCAACCTCAGGAGGCTGAATAAATTCGGCTTGTCACCAAAAGCATACACAAACGTCTACAGATGCACAATCGAGAGCATCCTGTCGGTCTGTATCACCGCCTGGTACGGCAACTGCTCCACTCACAACCGTATACTCTCCAGAGGGTAGTGAGGTCTGCACAACACATCACCGGGGGCACCTTTCCTTCAGGACACCTACACCACCCAATGTCACAAGAAGGCCATAAAGATCATCAAGGACAACAACCACCCGAGCCACTGCCTGTTCACCACGCTATCATCCAGAAGGCGAGGTCAGTACAGGTGCATTAAAGCAGGGACCGAGAGACTGAAAAACAGCTTCTATCTCAAGGCCATCAGACTGTAAAACAGCCACCACTAACATTGAGTGGCTGCTGCCAAAACACTGACTCAACTCCAGCCACTTTAATAATGGGAATTGATGGAAATAGATGTAAAATATATCACTAGCCACTTTAAACAATGCTACTTAATATAATGTTTACATACCCTACATTACTCATCTCATATGTATATACTGTACTCGATACCATCTACTGTATCTTGCCTATGCCGCTCTGTACCATCACTTATTCATATATCTTTATGTACATCTTCTTTATCCCTTTACACTTGTGTGTATAAGGTAGTAGTTTTGGAATTGTTAGGTGAGATTACTCGTTGGTTATTACTGCATTGTCGGAACTAGAAGCACAAGCATTTCACTACCCTCGCATTAAAATCTGCTAACCATGTGTATGTGACAAATCTGATTTGAAGAGCCACCGTGCTGAGGATCAGTGTGGCAGATGTGTTGTTCCCTGCCCTTACCACCTCAGGGTGGCCAGTCAGGAAGTCCAGAATCCAGTTGCAGTGGGAGGTGTTTTAGTCCCAGTGTCCTTAGCTTAGTGATGAGCTTTGTGGGCACTATGGTGTTGAACAGCTTTCTCACGTAGGTGTTCATTTTGTCCAGTTGGGAAAGAGCAGTGTGGACTGTGAATGAGATTAATTAATCTGAGGTGCAGTATGCGAATTGGAGTGGGTCTAGGGTTTCTGGGATGATGGTGTTGATGTGAGCCATGACCAGCCTTTCAAAGCACTTCATGGCTACCTACGTGAGTGCTACGGGGCAGTATTCATTTAGGCAGGTTACCTTTGCTTTCTTGGGCACAGGGACTATGTTGGCCTGCTTGAAACATGTAGGTATTACAGACTCGGTCAGGGAGAGGTTGAACATTTCAGTAAAGACACTTGCCAGCATGCTCTGAGTAGATGTCCTGGTAATCTGTCTGGCCCTGCAGCCTTGTGAATGTTGACCTGTTTAAAGGTGTTAATCACATCGGCTACGGAGAGCGTGATCACACAGTTGTCCGGAACAGCTGGTACTCTCATGCATGCTTCATTGTTGCTTGCCTCGAAGTGAGCATAAAAGGCATTTAGCTTGTCTGGTAGGCTCGCGTCACTCGGCCGCTCTCGGCTGGATTTCCCTTTGTAGTCTGTAATATTTTCAAGCCCTGCCACATCCGACGAGCGTCAGAGCTGGTGTAGTAGGATTCAATCTTAGTCCTGTATTGACGCTTTGCCTGTTTGATCGTTCGTCTAAGGGCATAGTGGGATTTCTTATAAGCGTCCGGATGAGTGTCCTGCTCCTTGAAAGCGGCAGCTCTAGCCTTTAGCTTGGTGCGGATGTTGCCTATAATCCATGGCTTCTGGTTGGGATATGTACGTACGGTCAGTGTGGGGATGACTTCGCCGACGCGTCACTGAGCATTTTCCCGTATGCTTATGGCCTTATACAGCTCGTTGAGTGAGGTCTTAGGGCCAGCATCAGTTTGTGGTGGTTAGTAGATGGCTACGAAATATAGATAGTGTGGTCTACAGGTTATCAAGAGGTACTTTACCTCAGGCGAGCAATCCCTCGACTCGTCTTTAATATTAGACATCACGCACTAGCTTTTATTAACAAATAGACACCCCCCTGCCCCTTGTCTTACCAGACGTAGCTTTTCTGTCCAGCCGATGCACTGAACGCCCAGCCAACTGTATATTATACGTGTCGTCGTTCAGCCACGACTCAGTGAAACACAAGATTGCAGCTTTTAATGTCCCGTTGGCAGGATAGTCTTGATCGGAGATCATCAAGTTTATTCTCCAGTGATTGTACGTTGGCCAATAGAACAGATTGTAGAGGCGGGTTACACACTCGCTGATGAATTCTCACAATGCACCACAGTCTCCGCCCCCTGTATTTCCGTCTTTTCTTCACGTGAATGATGGAGATTTGTGACTGGTCTCGGAGAAACAGTATATCTTTCTCGTCTGACACATTAAAGAAAGCTCTTTGTCCAGTTTGAGGTGAGTAATCGCTGTTCTGATATCCAGAAGCTCTTTTTGGTCATATGAAACGGTAATAGCAACATTATGTATGAAATAAGTTACAAACAATGCTAAAAAAACGAAAAATAATCAAAATTAACGAATATTGCGAAATTGCAACTCGTGCTCGTTCAGAGAAATAAGGTAGGCCACTTGATTTCAAGATGCTGTTCAAACAGTTGGAGACAGACAGAAGGGTGTGTTCATAACAATTCAACTGCTCTACCTTGTTAGCTAGAAAAAAGTTCCAATTTGGCTAAACTTGATTTCTTTAAGTTGGGTTGTTTCTGGCTTATTGAGATCTACCAGGTCAGATCAGAAGATTTGAGGCGTAGCTTAGTAGGGGCGTGGCTTTCAGATAGTAGTTTTTGGGTACCTGTGGCAGTGAATGACATTCCAGTTAATCTGTACTGTTGTATTGTAAACACATGTCAAGCTTATGCCACTTTTTGTAGTTTTATAAGTCTTACACAAGAGTATGAGTTCCTCAAGTGCATATGCATATCCCAATATTGGGATATTTACCACATTGTTATTAATTTCATTTTGACTATATGGGTTCTGCTTTAAATGGTGTTCAGTTTATTAAGGCTTCATAATGCCTTCATGAGCAAAACGTAAATGTGTTAAAGCATCTAGAAGTGTATGTTATGCTTTATAAATGTGACATAATCATCAATAAGATATAAACTTTATTAAGGGTGGATGACATGTTGTGCTGAAGGATGGATGGCACACACTCTAAAGTGAAATCGTGCTAGTCACATTACGCCTAATCTCGTTCCCAGACAGTTCTGCCCAAATGTGTGGAAGGTCTGGCGGACCAACGCATCAAACCTGCCCTTCATTAGTTAGGGTTAGGTTTAAAATCACATTTTAAGAAGAGAAATTGTGGAAATGGGCCGGGTTTAGCCGTAATTATGTCTTTTCAGCTGTGTTAACTGTTAACTCTTGGAACTACCCATCCCAGATCCGGGAGAATTGTCATCAACTACACTAATTAGCAGAGCGCAACGGTCAAAAAACATTACTAGAAAATATTCATATTCGTGAAATATAGTGAAACACAGCTTAGCCTTTTGTTAATCCCCCTGTCATCTCAGATTTTGAAATTATACTTTACAGCCAAAGCAAGACAAGCGTTTGTAAGTTTATCGATAGCCTAGCATAGCATTATGTCCAGCTAGCAGCAGGAAGCTTGGTCACGAAAAGCAATCAATTAGCTGTTTTCACTGACAAGACTCCCAGTTAGACAAATGTTCCTTTTGTTCCATAAAGATGATTTTTTATACCCAAAATACCTCCTTTTGTTGGTCACGTTATGTTGAGAAATCCACCGGAAATAGCGGTCACGACAAATTATGTCCATAATATCGACAAACATGGCAAACGTTTTTTATAATCAATTCTCAAGGTGTTTTTCAAATATCTATTCCATAATATATCAACCGGGACAATTTACTTTTCAGTAGGAGCGAGAGGAAAAATGACTACCTCTGTCTTTTACGCAAGAATCACTCAGACATCAGGTGGCATCACTGATGCAATGTAGTCGTTTACGCTCATTCTTCAAAATAAAGGCCTGAAACTACATCTAAAGGCTGTAGACAACTTGGGGAAGCCACAGCAAAAGGAATCTGGTTGATATACCCTTTATATGGGCAATAGGGATGCATGGAAAGACAGGGGTTTCAAAATAAGAGTCACTTCCTGTTTGGGGCAGCAGGGTAGCCGAGTGGTTAGAGCATTGGACTAATAACCGGAAGGTTCTAAGTTCAAACCCCAAAGCTGACAAGGTACAAAACTGTCGTTCTGCCCCTGAACAGTCAGTTAACCCACTGTTCCAAGGCCGTCATTGAAAACAATAATTTGTTCTTAACTGACTTGCCTAGTTAAATAAATAAAATGTGGATTTTTCTCAGGATTTTACCTGCAATATCAGTTCTGTTATACTCACAGACAATATTTTTACAGTTTTGGAAACTTTAGAGTTTTCTATCCTAAGCTGTCAATTATATGCATATTCTAGCATCTGGTCCTGAGAAATAGGTGGTTTACTTTGGGAACATTATTTTTCCAAAGATAAAAATAGTGCCCCCTAGTTTCAAGAGGTTAATGACCTGGTGGAATGATGTCAAATACTTTAATCAGGAAGGTCACTCCTACTAAGACCAACTTTGAATGGTTGATATGCCAGGCTAAACAGCCTTATTCTAAAATGCATTAAATTGTTATTTTTCCTCATCAATCTACAAACAATACACCATAATGACAAAGCACATTTGTTTGTTTAAAAAAAACTGAAATATCACTTTAACATAAGTATTCAGACCCTTTACTCAGAACTTTGTTGAAGCAACTTTGGCAGTGATTACAGCCTTGAGTCTTCTTGGGTATGATGCTACAAGCTTGGCACACCTGTAGTTTGTCCCATTCTCTGGAGATCATCTCAAGCTCTGTCAGGTTGGATGGGGAGCGTTGCTGCACAGCTATTTTCAGGTCTCTCCAGAGATGTTCAATTGGGTTAATTCCTTTTTCATCAAGGTTCTCTCTGTACTTTGAGAGAAAAGCACACTTGTGTACATTTGTCTCTCCATGTGGACAGAGTTCCGACTTCTCCCCTGATGGCGACACTTATTGTTACCATGTATAATGGTAACATTCTCTGATTGTACACACCATGCCAGTGTCCTTTCTCTTAGTGGTCTGTTTCCTCGCCTTTGTTTTGAAAGAGGAGTCTTCTGGCGTGGGAATGGAAGCAGTGTAGACACACAATTCCTTGGAGAGTGGTAACCAGGTGGTCCTGCTTGAAATCACCCTCTTAGACACCGCTACTCATCCGCAGCATAGACTGTTAAAAGGTTCCTGTCACGTTCTGACCATCGTTCTGTTATTTCATCTTTGTTTTAGTATGGTCAGGGTCAGAGTTGGGTGGGCAGTCTGTTTGTTTTTCTATGTTGGTTTTTGAGTTCGGCCTATTATGGTTCTCAATCAGAGGCAGCTGTCAATTGTTGTCCCTGATTGAGAATCATACTTAGGTAACCTGGGTTTCACTTTTGGGTTGTGGGTGTTTGTCTTCCGTGTTAGTGTTTGTACCACATGGGACTGTTTTGTTAATTTCACATTTATTGTTTTGTATTTTGTAGTGTTCAGTTTATGTATTAAAATAAACATTAAGGACACTTACCACGTTGCAAATTGGTCCTCTGATCCTTCTCGCTACTCAGAGGAGGACGAGGTTCGTTACAGTTCCTTTGTCTTCAACCTCGTGCTGCGTTTTGGGTTTACAACTAATCGAACCTTGGCTGCAGCTCGTGGTCACTTAGTCATAATGTTAATTCTGAAATCACATGTTTTATACACTTGGGTCAGAAATGGGCGTTTCCACCTTTTTTTAGGGAATGTTCTCTGGGCGTAACTAGTTACCTGGCAAGGTCTGAATTTAACTCAGATCCAATTTAGACAACTAACTTCACATTTCATCTTTACAAAAACATTCCCTTTGATCTGGACATTTTCCACACAATGTACAGCATGCAAACATCAAGTACATATTGTGAAAACATTTCAAGTTAATGTTTTTGTTAAAATGTTGTCATTTAACTTTTAATAACATAACACAAATGACATTAATTTTCCATCTATTGTTATTACTGCCATTTTGGCTAACGAAACAACATCTTGTTCCAAAGTCCATTTATTGCATGTTACTGTTCAGAGGTAGGTTCTCCATAGGCCCATCATTCATTCCATTCCTCCATACTGAGAGGACAAAGGGATTTTGTCTGCTGCCTTAAGATTTACAATGGGTGTGAGGTGTCATAAAACCCCCCACCTCCATACCTCTCGATCTCTCCCCCACTGGTGGGTGTGAGAGATACCTCTGTAGGATTATGGTCCACGGGAACCTGACCCGGACAGGCCAGTCTTGACAATATGATGTTGTGTGTAGATTTCGGAGGATTTTTTTTTATTGAATCTATTTTAGAATAAGGCTGTAACATAACAAAATGTGGAAAAGGTCAAGGGGTCTGAATACCCTCTTAAGGCACTGTATGTGCTGTGTGCGCAATAGCCTGGGGAATACCAATACTTAGTTTGAAGTTAGACACCTAAGGCCATTCAATACACATTCATAAAGACTATATATTGCATGACATTGCACTTACTATAAAGCCAGACACCTTTGGTCATTTATAACACATCATTAAAGATGATATCTCATGAATCTGTACTTCATTTACAGTCAGACTCATTTGGTAATTTATAACACATAAATGCCTTGTATCATATGAATCTGTATTTAATTTTAAGTTGGACGTATATGGTCATTCATAACACATACATAAAGGCTTAATTTTTAAAAAATATATATTTTTTATTTCACCTTTTATTTAACCAGGTAGGCAAGTTGAGAACAAGTTCCATTTACAATTGCGACCTGGCCAAGATCTCCAACCTCTCCACTCACTGGACCCTTTTGATCACTCGACTAAGGATGCCTCTCCTTAATGTCAATATGTCTTGTCCATTGCTGTTCTGGTTAGTGTTTATTGGCTTATTTCACTGTAGAGCCTCTAGTCCTGCTCACTATACCTTATCCAACCTATTAGTTCCACCACCCACACATGCAATGACATCTCCTGGTTTCAATGATGTTTCTAGAGACAATATCTCTCTCGTCATCACTCAATACCTAGGTTTACCTCCACTGTATTCACATCCTACCATACCTTTGTCTGTACATTATACCTTGATGCTATTTTATCGCCCCCAGAAACCTCCTTTTACTCTCTGTTCCAGACGTTCTAGACGACCAATTCTTATTGCTTTTAGCCGCACCCTTATTCTACTCCTCCTCCTCAGTTCCTCTGGCGATGTAGAGGTGAATCCAGGCCCTGCAGTGCCTAGCTCCACTCCTATTCCCCAGGCGCTCTCTTTTGACGACTTCTGTAACCGTAATAGCCTTGGTTTCATGCATGTTAACATTAGAAGCCTCCTCCCTAAGTTTGTTCTATTCACTGCTTTAGCACACTCTGCCAACCCGGATGTTCTAGCTGTGTCTGAATCCTGGCTTAGGAAGACCACCAAAAATTCTGAAATTTTAATTCCAAACTACAACATTTTCAGACAAGATAGAACTGCCAAAGGGGGCGGTGTTGCAATCTACTGCAAAGATAGCCTGCATAGTTCTGTCCTACTATCCAGGTCTGTACCCAAACAATTTGAACTTCTACTTTTAAAAATCCACCTCTCTAAAAACAAGTCTCTCACTGTTGCCGCCTGCTATAGACCACCCTCTGCCCCCAGCTGTGCTCTGGACACCATATGTGAACTGATTGCCCCCCATCCATCTTCAGAGCTCGTGCTGCTAGGCGACCTAAACTGGAACATGCTTAACACCCCAGCCATCCTACAATCTAAACTTGATGCCCTCAATCTCATACAAATTATCAATGAACCTACCAGGTACCTCCCCAAAGCCTTAAACACGGGCACCCTCATAGATATCATCCTAACCAACTTCCCCTCTAAATACACCTCTTCTGTCTTCAATCAAGATCTCAGCGATCACTGCCTCATTGCCTGCATCCGTAATGGGTCAGCGGTCAAACGACCTCCACTCATCACTGTAAAACGCTCCCTGAAACACTTCAGCGAGCAGGCCTTTCTAATCGACCTGGCCGGGGTATCCTGGAAGGATATTGATCTCATCCAGTCAGTAGAGGATGCCTGGATATTTTTTTTAAATGCCTTCCTAAACATCTTAAATAAACATGCCCCATTCAAGAAATTTAGAACCAGGAACAGATATAGCCCTTGGTTCTCCCCAGACCTGACTGCCCTTAACCAACACAAAAACATCCTATGGCGTTCTGCATTAGCATCGAACAGCCCCCGTGATATGCAGCTGTTCAGGGAAGCTAGAAACCGTTATACACAGGCAGTTAGAAAAGCCAAGGCTAGCTTTTTCAAGCAGAAATTTGCTTCCTGCAACACTAACTCAAAAATGTTCTGGGACACTGTAAAGTCCATGGAGAATAAGAACACCTCCTCCCAGCTGCCCACTGCACTGAAGATAGGAAACACTGTCACCACTGATAAATCCACCATAATTGAGAATTTCAATAAGCATTTTTCTACGGCTGGCCATGCTTTCCACCTGGCTACTCCTACCCCGGTCAACAGCACTGCACCCCCAACAGCAACTCGCCCAAGCCTTCCCCATTTCTCCTTCTCCCAAATCCATTCAGCTGATGTTCTGAAAGAGCTGAAAAATCTGGACCCCTACAAATCAGCCGGGCTAGACAATCTGGACCCTTTCTTTTAAAATGATCTGCCGAAATTGTTGCCACCCCTATTACTAGCCTGTTCAACCTCTCTTTCGTGTCGTCTGAGATTCGCAAAGATTGGAAAGCAGCTGCGGTCATCCCCTCTTCAAAGGGGGGGACTCTCTTGACCCAAACTGCTACAAACCTATATCTATCCTACCATGCCTTTCTAAGGTCTTCGAAAGCCAAGTCAACAAACAGATTACCGACCATTTCGAATCTCACCATACCTTCTCTGCTATGCAATCTGGTTTCAGAGCTGGTCATGGGTGCACCTCAGCCACGCTCAAGGTCCTAAACTATATCTAAACTGCCATCGATAAGAAACATTACTGTGCAGCATTGATCTGGCCAAGGCTTTCCACTCTGTCAATCACCACATCCTCATCGGCAGACTCGACAGCCTTGGTTTCTCAAATGATTGCCTCGCCTGGTTCACCAACTACTTCTCTGATAGAGTTCAGTGTGTCAAATCGGAGGGTCTGCTGTCCGGACCTCTGGCAGTCTCTATGGGGGTGCCACAGGGTTCAATTCAGTTCACATATGGTGTCCAGAGCAATGATGTTAACACAAATGTATTAACACTTAGGGAATTATCACTAACGGCTAATACATATTAACATTAAAGACATGTTTAAAACAATATACATGAAGTTTCAAAAAGTCCAGGAATGACATTACATTGAACATTACACAGGGCTGTGAACAACATAGCTTGTTCCTGAGTTGGCGGCCTAATCGTTCTTGCCTCTGCCTGCCGGAGGTACTGCAAGTTGTTTCCAACCTTAAAGCAACAAAGAAAGTTAGCAGGTCTGTTAGGAAATGCTTTTGTCACACCATCTGGATAAGGGCATTTCTGTTCTGCACCAGAAATACTAAATGGGGAGATGGGAAAACTCCACTCCGTATATTCCACTTTCATATTCAAATCTCATGATGTGACTATGAGACGTCTCTGTATCTAGGGGATTTTTATTTAGTTGAGCCTGCTAGCTAGCTACATTTCGTTAGCTAGCTAGGAATTGCTGTGAAGTCACAATTGAAATAGCTATGTAATCTAAATTAACATTTATGGCCGGATTCACGCGGTCTCTGAACAGTTGATTTTGAGATGTGTCTGTAACATGAACTCTGAAGCATTTATTTGGGCTGCATTTTCTGAGGCTGGTAACTGTAATGAACTCTGGCTCTTCCTTTCCTGTGGCGGTCCTCATGAGAGCCAGTTTCATCATAGAGTTTGAGGCTTTTTGCGACTGAACTTGTTCTGTCATTCATGTCTTAAAGTAATGATGGACGGTTGTTTCTCTTTGCTTTTTTGGGCTGTTCTTTGAGCTGTTCTCAGCTGTTGTTGCCATAATATGGACTTGGTCTTTTACCAAATAGGGCTAATCTTCTGTATACCACCTCTACCATGTCACAACACAACTGATTGGCTCAAACGCATTAAAAAGGAAAGAAGCTCCACAAATTAACTTTTAACTTGAAATATTGTCTGATTAATTAGATTTGATGTTTGATATAGAGGAAGTATATTACCAATCACTTAAACATGTTAAATAACGTTCTCTTACCTAGCTTGATGGTCATTTCTGCTGTTAGAATAAAAAATAACTGGTTCCAAGGGTCAGGGGTCACGCTACATTATGCTTTAAGTGGCAAGACACATTTTGGTGGGGAGGACCCCAGACCCCCCGCCAGTTTCTGCCCCCCCCACCTCTCGCTACGCCCCTGGTTACACAATCATTCATGCATAGTGACACACTATTAATAAACATGTTCTTCTCTCTTTGGGATGTGTGTGGTGTCACGGCAACAGAATGGTGACAGTAGAGAAGCCTTATATCTAAGCTGCACGAATGAATTTCACTCAACTTTATAGAATTTTCCTCGGTAGTTAACACTATCAATGTTTCCCTTTGCTGTGGTAATTGTGATTGAATCAATTCTTATTAGCCACTTTCAATGCAACACACACAGAAAAATAACTATACAAGACTTAGTATGCAAAACTAACTATGCAAGACATTTTGTTGTAGGCTGAACGCATCAAGAGTGGGATTATATTGCATTGACAGGCATAACTCAGGCCCATACTCGACACAGACCGGTGCCCCATAACCAATCAGCTGCTGTGTTGTATTTTGAGACCGGATTGAATAAGCTATGTAGCCAATAGGCAGAGAGTAGCATAATTTGTCTGATTCTCTGTAATAATGGTATGGGGATAATAATGCATTTTATTTTGTAAAGTGGCTTCTTGCATCAAACAACACAACAACATTTTCAGTCACCACGTCTGAAGTACAAGTGGTGAAAAGATTAAGGTCAAGCCCTGCATGTTTTTTTTTTTTCAAAACTGTCATGGAATGTAGGGCTCCCGAGTGGTGCAGCGGGCTAAGGCACTGCATCTCAGTGCTAGGCGTCACTACAGATCCTGCTTCTTCTTCTTTGGACTTCATATGGCGGTTGGCAACACACTTTAAGGTGCATTATTACCACCACCACCAGCTGGATGGGAGTGTGAACCACAGTTCTTCTTTCAATCACCCACATGGGTATATGCTCCTAAAAACCAATGAGGAGATTGGAGAGGCGGGACTTTAGTGCCTGGCTATGCAGACACTCGTTAACCTCTCTGGGATATGTGGGACGGTAGCGTCCCACCTCGCCAACAGCTTGTGAAAGTGCAGGGCACCAAATTCAAAACAACAAAATCTCACTATTGAAATTCCTCAAGCATACAAGTGTTTTACACCATTTTAAAGATGGAATTCTCGTTAATCCAGCCAGTGTCTGATTTCAAAAGGCTTTACAGCGAAAGCACCACAAACGATTGTTAGGTCACCACCAAGTCACAGAAAAACACAGCCATTTTTACAGCCAAAGAGAGGAGTCACAAAAATCAGAAATAGAGAGAATTAATCAACCTTTGATCTTCATCAGATGACACTCATAGGACTTAATGTTACACAATACATGTATGTTTTGTTCGCTAAAGTGCATATTCATATAAAAAAATCAAATTTTACATTTGCGCATTACGTTCAGTAGTTCTAAAACATGCTTGTGCAGAGAGCCACATCAATTTACAGAAACTCATCATACATGTGTTACACATGGAATTAGAGATATACTTCTCCTTAGTGCAACCGCTGTGTCAGATTTTTAAAAAATGTTACGGAAAAAGCAAACCATGCAATAGTCTGAGTACAGCGTTCAGACAACAAAGCAGCCAAAAAGATATCGCCTTATTGGGTAGTCAACATTAGTCATAAATAGCATTATAAATATTCTCTTAACTTTGATGGTCTTCATCAGAATGCACTCCCAGGAATAGCAGTTCCACAATGAATGTTTGATTTGTTCGATAAAGTTCATCATCAAAAGCTTATTTTGTTAGGGCGTTTGGTAAACAAATCGAAACGCTTGTTCAGTTCCAGCCGAACGTCGGACGAAAAGTTATATTACAGGTCATAGAAACTTGTCAAACTAAGTATAGAATCAATCTTTAGGATGTTTTTATCATAAATATTCAATGTTCCAACCGGAGAATTCCATTGTCTGTAGAAAAGCAATGTAACGAGAGCTAACTCATGACCGCGCCTCACGGGCCTGTGGCACTCTGCCAGACAGACACCTGGCTCCATCCCCACTCATTCTCTCCCCCTTCATAGTAGAGCCTGAAACAAAGTTTTAAAGACTGACATCTAGTGGAAGCCTTAGGAAGTGCAATATGACCCCATTTACACTGTATATTAGAATGGCAAAGAGTTGCAAAACTACAAACCTCAGATTTCCCACTTCCTGGTTGGATTTGTCTCAGGTTTTCACCTGCCAGTTCTGGTATACTCAGACATCATTCAAACAGTTTTAGAAACTGCAGAGTGTTTTCTATCCAATACTACTCATACTATGCATATATTAGCATCTGGGACAGAGTAGCAGGCAGTCCAAGCTACTCAATACTGGCCCTATGTCACCAAGAAGTTAACGCATGTGAGCAGTTTGGATGAAATGATTGAATAACATGTACGTGTACATTTATTTTCCAACGCTCGCTCACGTAAAGCGAGTGGTGTGGTCAGCAAGTCAGTGTTCACAGTAAACATGCGGCGGAAGTTGCACAGAATATACAAAGTTCAAGTTTGCTCTCAGCAGGCCTGAAATTAGCTCAGAGCCAAATGTTTTATTGAGAGAACATTGTTTATATCCCTTTCATACTTAGACTTTTTCCCGCCAACTTTAGCTGAAAGGTGTTGCCGGTATCAAAGCCAAAACTTGTATTTCCGCCTAACGACCTATTAATAGTTTTGGTAAAGTTCTGCCTAGATGATCATTTCAGCACCACCATTTGATGTCAGTTTTTTTTCTCTTCGCTGAATCTCCATTTGGATATTGGTTAGGCTACAATTGGGCTGGGGAAAAGTTGAGGTGAGTGCTGCTCATGATCATCTTGTCTAGTTGGCTCATTTATTAGAATTTTTTTCCTGCATGTTATGTAGTTTAACAAGTGGAGGGTAGGAGAGAGATGAAACGTGGATCAAGAAAACATGGGCTATGTTTCAAAATATCACTGTTTTATACGACAGCGGTGACAAGTTGTGTGGGAGAAATATTATTAGTATTTTATTCTACTATTGTAACGGGTATGCTGGGAGTCAGGAAGCAAGTACAGGGAGTGAATTTAATGAATAAACAAACATGGAACGAAACAAGAAATACGAGTAGCGTACAGACATGAAACATATAAACAAACAATAACACCTCAGGAAAGAACCAAAGGGAATGACAGATATAGGGGAGGTAATCAGGAAGGTGATGGGAGTTCAGGTGAGTCTCATGAGGCGCAGGTGCACATAACGATGGTGGCAGGCGTATTGATGAGACAACCGGCGACGTCGAGCGCCCGAGAGTGGGAGAGGGAGTAAACGTGACAGCACCCCCTCCATGACGCCAGGCTCCAGCCACCGGACGACGGTCCAGAGGACCAGGAGCGGGCGGGTCGCTTTTGCTGAGGCGTGGGAACCTGTAGAGCCACCTGATGTGTGAGAACCTGTAGAACCAGCTGAAGCATGGTAGCCTGACGAGCCAGCTGGGACGACGTCGACCAGAGGGACAATCCCGAGGACCAGGAGTGGGCCTTTCGCTTCTGCTGAGGCGTGGGAACCTGACGAGCCGGCTGAGGCACGGGAGCCCGACGAGGCACGGGAGCCGGCCGAGGAACGGGAGCTGGCTGAGCCATCGCCGGTTGCTTCAGCAGCGGCACTTGGAAGAGATCCCTGTTGCTTCCCCTTGGTGAGGCGTTATTCTGTAACGTGTATGCTGGGAGTCGGGAAGCAAGTACAGAGAGTGACTCATTTAATAAATAGATGAACATGGGACAAAACAAGAAACTCAAAGCGTACAGACATGAAACAGGAACAGTCAATAACGCCTGGGGAAAGAACCAAGGGGAGTGACAGATAAAAGGGAGGTGATGGAGTCCAGGTGAGTGTCACGAGGCACAGGTGAGCGTAACGATGGTGGCAGGTGTGTGTAATGATGAGACACCTGGCGACGTCGAGTGCCAGAGAGCGGGAGGGGGAGTAAACATGACAATTATATTATATTCTTACTATAACACGTACTGTATGTGTGTTGACTGTGATCTAGTAGGTTTGCCTTGTCTGTTTAATGAACAAAATAAGGAACTGTTGTTTTATTCATTTGGACATAATTCAACTCAAAACATGTCATTCTGTTGTTTTGAAAATACATTTTATTCGACGTATGTTTCTGAGGTCCTGCCTGAACAAATTAATCATGGACTTCTTTTTGATGGCGTATATTCAATGGATTTATTCAAATAGACGCCCACCCACATCTACACACCACTATTACCACTCCTCACCGGGAGGTATAACATGCATATGCAGGCAAGAATGTGATAAATGGGCCTGTTTGTTAGTGGGTAATATAGACCTAGCCCCATTTGTTTTGTGGTGTGTAGTCTCTCATTTCAACATTTTACATTTTGGACTGAATTGAGCTGAAATGAACCCCCTCTAACCCTGCAGAGGTAGACTTTATGGGAAATGTTCATGTGCTTATTAAACTCAAAAACATTGATTGGTTCTGATCTTAGTGTCACAACTCAGTCTCTACATCTGTAACCTGATGATACTGATGTACAAGTAAAGAGTGAGTGACAGGGTGGTTTTGACTTGAGCTGAAAACATAGAAATGTTTGGGCCAGAATCAGTAGAATGCTAATATTTGTCAGCAAGAGTTTAAGAAAAGCATGGGAAATAAACATACTACTATATACTTGTACATCTGAGGGTTCAAATCAAATGGTCCAATTATATTTAAAAGATAAAAGCTACAATATACTGTATTTGCAAAGAATCCCTTTAATCCATTTCAAACATTTTAGCCTCACCTCTACTACTTCTTCGTAGCTCTGAGTTAGTCATGGTGGGGATTTCAATACCTTGGTAACTGAAGCCTGTGGAATCCCTACTAATTCTGGTTTTGATATTAGGGTCTTTAGTTCTGGGCTGTGAGCCATGAAAGACGTTTATTGTTCACTCAGAGACGGGTAGATGACGGAGCTTCTAATCCTGCAACAAAAACAAAACTGGCATTGTCTGAACTAGATTGCTTCCCCTGAAAAAGCCATCAATAGTGTGATGCATAACAACACTTGATAGTACCTGATATCTTTCAGCAAACAGACCGACTGCAATATACTATACCTGTAATCTTAGCCTATATGAGCTTTGAAAACTGATAGTTTGCCACTGTAACATACTGTATGTGAGGGAATTCTGATGAATTTCTGCTTCACCTTATGCAATACAGTTAAAGAATGGGTCATAATGCGGTCTAATACTACAAGCTTGTAGTAGTTGATCTGCTGCAATTATAAGCATGTTAAAGGGTAAGTGGCATAAACATAACCATATGCAACATATTGTCACGTTGGTATGAATGAGTCGTGAGACAGGCGCAGGAAATGCGTAATAGTTTTTTTTTTTATATACCTAAATTACAGCGTTTCGTGTAAAGGCATGGGGACAAAGATAAAACAAACACTATACAATGCACAGGGTAGAAACCCAAACAAAAGAGCGAGGAGTACCTCGAATAAATAACACCGGCGCACAATGATAAACACACGGGACGAGACCCGTAATCATCTGCGCAATCCACAATGGCACAAAAGCCAAAACACAGCACAGGTACTCACAGGAACCAACGGACATTGTACCAAGGGCACACTAATACAATTACTAATCACTGGGAATAGGGGGCAGGTGTGCGTAATGAAAGTTCCGGAGGGATCCGTGACACATGGATTTGCACAAGTATTACGAGTAAATGAGTGAAGAGGTGTGGAGTCAGGCTCAGAGAGCAAAAGATGTGGGAAAACAACACTCTTTAATGTCCTGGAAACATAACATGAACAAAAGTGGAAACACAAATGAACAGAAATATAAACTGACAGCGTGAAACCCAAATGCCAACAAAAATAGACTCAAACAAGAAAACAGGAGAACAAGCCCGCACGAAACAGAAGCGGGCTTAAACAGACTATATATAACCCTATCCTAACAACCAAACAAGAAACAGGTGATACCAATTAGACGGAACTAAACGAACACAGAACAACGGATCGGCGATAGCTAGTAGACCGGCGACGACAACCGCCGAGCGCCACCCGAACAAGAAGGGGAGTCACCTTCGGTAATATTCATGACAACAAGTATACGTATCAAAAGTCCCAATGTAAAGTTACACCTCAATTTACGTAAGACTAATCAGAAAAAGAAATTGCAGGGTGTGATGCAATATGAAGAACTCAGCAAGCCAGCCTATTCTCTATAATGTAAACTCCAACAGAAATAACTTTAAATTAAACCCAATTGTTTGCACTCATGACTACTAGTTTCAATTACATTTTCAGCCAACTTCTCAGCCAACTTACAAGCAAATTATTGTTACAAATCAGCTTGCAATGTTCCTTGCCTGAGCTAACTGGCCTGCTAACGTATGCCCTACTAGCCTGCTAACGTTAGCACAAATAATGAATAAAACATTTTTTATACTATATTTTCTCTCAACTCCTCTTCTCTCTATCGTCCTCTCTCACAGGCTCTGAACAGGGGTATTGCAGCGGTCAAAGAGGATGCGGTTGAGATGCTGGCAAGCTACGGTTTGGCCTACTCCCTAATGAAGTTCTTCACAGGGCCTATGAGTGACTTCAAGAACGTGGGCCTGGTGTTTGTCAACAGCAAACGCGACCGCTCCAAAGCCGTGCTGTGCATGGTCACCGCCGGGATGATAGCGCTCATCTTTCACGTTCTGATCGGTGAGCTGATTTATCACAAGTTATAATAAGGCAGGACAGTTGGTCTAAGTTCATGAGGTGTATAATTATTTTTACTAAATCTATATATTTTATTAGTGAAATTACCAATGAGCTGCAGGGAATCTTTCATTTTTCCATGCTTATCTCTGCTTTCCTCTGTCTTTTACTGTATTTATTTAGACAAAGTATCACAAGTCTGGATAAAATATAACCAAATATGGTATTCTGCATCTCTATTCATATTTAGCAAGCTATACAAATGTTCTTAACACTAGAACCACTGGGCCTCAAGAGATCCCCCTTCAAGATAATGAGCAGTCATTCTGTCTACAACATTCTAACAGTGTAATTAATACATTTCATATATGCTATCACAAAAATAATCATTTGTTTGTGTTTATGAAGGTAAGATTAGAATACGATTATTATAATTTTTTAATAGCATTTTCTTTAGTTTGTTACTGTAGGACATTTGTAAAAACTAAAAACCACTTAAAACACCAACGTTCTAGTGTTCAATCAATGTTAACCTTGGAGTGCCTTTTTTTACAACTATGAAACAAAGCTTGTTTCGGAATACAGTAACAGCTTATTTTTTATAACAACAACATTTAAAAAATACCTCAACCACCAAGAAGCACAGTCAGCAAGAACCACGGTGATGAAAATATCAGTAGCCTTAACGTCACCATAAGTACAAATTGTGCAAAGTGTGCTGATAGCATCGTAGCATTGTCACCGGCTTGTTCGATCCAACCATGCTGTCCCTTCCTTGCTCCTGTCTCACACAGCAAAATCAATGGTGTACAACTGATATGTCTTAAAGATTTAACTCTGTTACAGTGTTCTCCATTCAATTCTTAAAATGTTCAAGATTGTGGTGTTAGCATAGCTCTGTTGTAGAGTAATTACGCCACACCTACAGTGTAAAACTTGATTTAGAGTCAACTGGACTCACTTTGTTTAGTACTAACACTGTTACACTCTGTTTTTCTGTAGTGTTACAGTAAATAATGTTTTGGATTTGTTTTAACACTGTATGGTGTAAAGCCTAATTTTCCCACAGTGCTTTTCTTTTCCAGTGAATTGTAGAGTTACCACCCGTGACTATATTTGTTAGTGACAAAGACAATTTGATTTAATTATTTCCATTTAAAGGCATGTGGCTTTCACCAAGTGAGTGCCTAGGTGAAAGCTAACATTTAAATTAAACTATGATAATACATACACTATATGACTGCTCGTCGAACATCTCATTCCTAAGTCATGGGCATTAATATGGGGGTGGTTCCCCCTTTGCTGCTATAACCGCCTCTCCACTCTTCTGGGAAGGCTTTCCACTAGATGTTGGAACATTGCTGCTATAACAGCCTCCACTCTTCTGGGAAGGCTTTCCACTAGATGTTGGAACATTGCTGCTATAACCGCCTCTCCACTCTTCTGGGAAGGCTTTCCACTAGATGTTGGAACATTGCTGCTATAACAGCCTCCACTCTTCTGGGAAGGCTTTCCACTAGATGTTGGAACATTGCTGCTACAACAGCCTCCACTCTTCTGGGAAGGCTTTCCACTAGATGTTGGAACATTGCTGTGGGGACATACTTCCATTCAGCCACAAGAGCATTAGTGAGGTCGGGCACTGATGTTGAGCGATTAGGCCGGGCTTGCAGTCGGCCTTCCTATTCATCCCAGGTGTTCGATGGGGTTGAGGTCAAGGCTTTGTGCAGGCCAGCCAAGTTCTTCCACACCGATCTCGACAAACCAACCACCTTGCACCAAACTTTACAGTTGACACTATGCATTGGGGCAGGTAGCGTTCTCCTGGCATCTGCCAAACCCAGATTCGTCCGTCAGACTGCCAGAAGGTGAAGCGATATTTATCACTCCAGAGAACGTGTTTCCACTGCTCCAGAGTCCAATGGTGGCAATGGTACACCACTACAGCCAACGCTTGGCATTGCGCATGGTGGTCTTTGGCTTGTGTGCGTGCGGCTGCTCAGCCATGGAAACCCATTTCATGAGCTCCCGACGAACAGTTCTTGTGCTGTAGTTGGAACTCGGTAGTGAGTGTTGCAACCGAGGACAGACAATTTTTACGCACTTCAGCACTCGAAGGTCCCGTTCTGTGAGCTTGTGTGGCCTACCTCTTCGCGGCTGAGCCGTTGTTACTCCTAGACATTTCCACTTCGTACTTACAGTTGACCGGGGCAGCTCTAACAGGGCAGAAATTTGACAAACTGACTTGTTGGAAAGGTGGCATCATATGACGGTGCCACATTGAAAGTCATTGAGCTCCTCAGTAAAGCCATGTTTGTCTATGGAGATTGCATGGCTATGTGCTCGATTTTTATACACCTGTCAGCAACAAGTGTTGCTGAAATAGCCAAATACACTCATTTGAGTTTGGTATATATAGTGTATATCTTAAGGCCTTACTTTGATGGCATAGTTTCACCCTAATACAGTGGTGTTAGGAAACTCCTGGTTTACAGGCCACATCAGGCCAGCAAGTCACATTATGCTGGCTTGGAAAGTGATGTGTAAGTGAGGATATCCAACAGTTGGATTCTTTATACACCCGCAGCCTGCATTCAGAATGACTGTCAGGGTCAGGAAAGTTTATACGAAGGCTACCTGATTCATTTCCTCCCCACCATCGGAGTCGTAAATTACGCACGCTCTCACCGTGTACGCCAAGTAGGCCAGAGTAGACTGATAGGAGAAGGTATATTTTTTTAAATGGCATGCCCTCCTTAAACTGGTTAACTACAGTTTTTTGTTTGTGATATTAAGATTCTAACAACGATGTTGTGCTATATAGACTTATTTAAGAAAAGTCAAGGACTGAGGGGGGTATGACTTAAAAAATGGCAGAGTAATAAAATTAATACACTCATGAGCAGTCCAAATGACTGCTTTAGCAATTCTAGTGTTAAACTACTTTTCTCTCTGCATTACCAATGTTGACATAAGTTCACACTGAAAGAAACACTGTTGCAAATGCTCCAGACAGTACTAATCAAGCTTCTTTCTAGAGTCTCCATTATGTGAAAGAATGTTTCCCCAATGATAAGACTGAACACATTTTAATCGGAATGAGACTAGATGTGTCATAGGTTGTACTTTTCCTCCACAAAGACAAACTCTGGTTATAAACACTCCACAAAGGAACAGTGTGCGCAGAGCATGATATGAATGTACACCATGTTTACATTGAGATTCTTTCCATGTGACAATATAACCCCACCTCTTTAAGGAATACCTAGGATAAGTATCCCCCCCCCCCCCCCCTTTAAGATTTAGATGCACTATTGTAAAGTGACTGTTCCACTGGATGTCATAAGGTGAATGCACCAATTTGTAAGTCGCTCTGGATAAGAGCGTCTGCTAAATGACTTAAATGTAAATATTATTTGTTTCTTCTCATGGAAAGGGGACATGTAACTAAATGCCATTTGCAATCACAAAATGAAAATATTAACAGAAAAAGGTGCCTCTAATTCTAATGTAATTTTAACATTGAGCTCAGCATTAAACACCGATGTTTAAAATACCATGCTGTAAGTCCTTCAAACTCAACTCTGGACCTCGACCTGTTTTTAATTTTCCCCCCTCTAATCCGGGACTGATTTGGACCTGGGACACCAAATGGGTGTAATTAATTATCAGGTAGAACAGAACCAGTAGGCTCTGGACCTCATAGATTAAGACTTGAATACCCCTGCTGTAGGTGGTTCCACACGCATATTTTTTTTAAAAAGTGGGTTGGAACTTCCTGATTTGGCCTAATTTTTTAGCTTGTTAATTATGAAATGCAGCAGCCATGACTGAAGCCAAATGATAGTTTGGAGATGGTAGTCATGGAGATGTGGTAGTCATGGAGATGGTGATTTGAGGTGGGTGTTTCTTGGGTGTCTTTGCCATTCAATCACAACAAACAAGGGTACTGAGTAGTGACAGCGAGATAGGCTTAGCTATGGAGAGAAGTTTTGACGTGGAGGACTTCTCCCCTAGAGCCCTGCACAGGCATTCATTTTAAAAGGGACATTTCAGAATTGGTTGATGTCATTGGAAACATATATTTTTTACTACAAAACATTTTCACATTGTGACCGACCCCCTCGTTTCGGTCTTATGTCGAAATATTTGAAATAATGTTTTTTACATTGGATAAAATTATAGACTCAGAGCTACAAAATGGTATATCATACACTGCAGTTGAGGAACAATGGGAAAGTAATTCTGATTAGAAAGTTGATAAACTTGTAACCCCATATCAGAGAAAATGTTCATTGAATATTTTGGTACACATACTGGAGAGCTCTTCTTTGTCTACACCTATTCAGCATCATTCACACCCTCTTAATCCTTTGCCCCACCCATCTCTAAGGATTTTCATGTGAGGCTATGTACTAAACAGAGTGAGTAGGATAGTGTATGTAGTAAACAACCAAAGATTTCAAGAGTAAACGTGGTTTAAGTAGTAGCCTACAATAGTCCTTGGCCTACTTTCCAAGATGGCGCAGCAGCAAGACGTGTTTGTTTTCAACCCATGTAAAAATGGAGTATTTTTGTATACATTTTTTTTTCTCCATATTTTTTCGAACCTTATAATTGGAACTTCCATCAAAGGCGAGCCATCAGAAGCTAGCCAGCTAATTAGCTACTAGCTATTTGTTATTGTTAGCCACTGCTAGCAGTCTTTACCTTTAGCTCGGACACCAGCCGCTTTAGCCCAGAAAATACCTGCCAGTCTGCACAGTGCGATATCAGCCCTGAGCATATCGGACTGCTTTTTTCCCACTCCATCATCGGATTCCTGCCGCAAGCTCTGGACCATTACACCGGATCTTCGAAGCTAGCTAGCTGCTACCGAGTAACTACTGTGGCTAATGCCCTTGTCCAAAAGCATGCACCAGTTAGCCTCGAGCTAGGCCCATCTCCCGACTAGCAAACTAAGTACACCAACTACAATACCTCTCTTTCCAATTGGCCTGGACAATTTGTCGACACAGAGCCCCGCCGATCCATCATGATTGGTCTGCTGACACAATTCGGCCGATGTGCTCTCAACCGGCCTCTGCGTTGTGGATGTTGTTGATGATCCATCTGCTATCCCGGGCCCGCTAGCTTCCTGAACGCAGTGTCTCCCGCTCGCCTAGCGTAGTAATCGACTACTGAACGGTTCCCTGTTTCATCTATTGCTGCTCATTGGACCCTATGATCACTCGGCTACACAGCTGATGCCTGCTGGACTGTTCATTAACATGGTACTTCATTTTGTTTATCAGGCCCTGTGTGTAGCTAACTGACCCTCTCTGCCCATTCATCACCCATTGTTATTCTCCTAGCTGTTTACGCGTTGTTGTATTAGCTCTCCCAATCAACACCTGTGATTGCTTTATGCCTTTCTCTAATGCCAATATGCCTTGTATACTGTTGTGTAGGGCAGCTTTCATTGTTTTATTTTACTGTGGAGCCCCTAGTCCTGCTCAACATGCCTCAGATGGCCCCCTTATCCCCACCCCCCACACATGCGGAGACCACACCCAGCTTAACTGGTGCCTCCAGAGATGCAACCTCTCTCATCGTCACGCCATGCCTTGGTTTACCCCCACTGTACTTGCACCCTACCATACCATTGTCTGTACACTATGCCCTGAATCTATCTTACCACGCCCAGAAATCTGCTCCTTTTATTCTCCGTTCCCAAAGCACAAGATGACCAGTTCTTATACCCTTTAGCCGTACCCTTATCCTACTCCTCCTCTGTTCCTCAGATGATGTAGAGGTTAACCCAGGCCCTGTGTGTCCCCAGACACTCTCATTTGTTGACTTCTGCAACCGTAAAAACCTTGGTTTCATGCAAGTTAACAGTAGCAGCCTCCTCCCTAAGTTTGTTTTATTCACCGCTTTAGCACACTTTGCCAACCCTGCTGTCCCAGCTGTGTCTGAATCCTGGTTTAGGAAGACCACCAAACATTCTGAAATTTCCATCCCCAATTACAACATTTTCCATCAAAACAGAACTGCTAAAGGGGGCAGAATTGCAATCTACTGTAAAGATTAGCCTGCAGAGGTCTGTCATACTATCCAGTTCTATGCCCAAACAGTTCGAGCCTCTACTTTTAAAAATCCATCTCTCCAGAAATAAGTCCCTCACTGTTGCCGCTTGTTTTAGACCCCCCTCAGTTCCCAGCTGTGCCCTGGATACCATATGTGAATTGATTGCCCCTCATCTATCGTCAGAGTTCGGACTGCTAGGTGACCTAAATCGGGATATGTTTAACACTCCCAGCCATCCTACAATCTAAGCTAGATGCCCTCAATCTCACACAAATTATCAAGGAACCTACCATGTACAACCCCGAATCTGTAAACATGGGCACCCTCATAGATATCACCCTGACCAACTTGCCCTCTAAATACACCTTCTGTTTTCAACCAGGATCTCAGCGATCACTGCCTCATTGCCTGTGTCCGTTATGGGTCCGCGGTAAAACGACCACCCCTCATCACTATCAAACGCTCCCTAAAACACTTCTGTGAGCAGGCCTTTCTAATCGAACTGGCCCGGGTATCCTGGAAGGTTATTGACCTCATTCCGTCAGTAGAGGATGCATGGTTGTTCTTTAAAAATGCCTTCCTCTCCATCTTAAATAAGCATGCCCCTTTCAAAAAATGTTGAACTAAGAACAGATATAGCCCTTAGTTCACTCCAGACTTGACTGCCCTTGACCAGCACAAAAACACCCTGTGGTGTACTGCACTGGCTTCGAATAGTCCCCACGATATGAAACTTTTCAGTGAAGTCAGGAACCAATACACACAGTCAGTTAGGAAAGCAAAGACTATCTTTTTCAAACAGAAATTTGCATCCTGCAGCTCTAACTCCAAAGGTTTTGGGACACTGTAAAGTCCATGGAGAAAAAGAGCACCTCCTCCCAGCTGCCCACTGCACTGAGGCTAGGAAACACTCACCACTGATGAATCCACGAGAATTTCAAAAGGCATTTCTCTACGGCTGGCCATGCTTTTCACCGGACTACCAGAACCCCGGCCAACAGCTACGCAGCCCCTGCAGCAACTGGTCCAGTGTTTCTACTTGCACATCCTCATATATATCACTCCAGTGTAAATTGCTAAATTGTAATCACTTCACCACTATTGGCCTATTTATTGCCTTACCTCCTTACTTCATTTGCACACACTGTATACAGATGTTTCTATTGTGTTATTGACTGTACGTTTGTTTATCCCATGTGAAGTCTGTTGTTTTTGTCATACTGCTTTGCTTTATCCTGGCCAGGTCGTAGTTGTAAATGAGAACTTGTTCTCAACTGGCCTACCTGGTTAAATAAAGGTGGAATAAAAATCAAATAAAAATCCTAATATTACTTTGAAATTGTCCAGATAAAAATATTGTATAAATATTTAAGAATTATTAGATGATGCTTATCCAGAGACACTTGTCTAAATGTATGGTATCATGTGAAATAAATGCTATAACCACCCGTCAGCCACCTCTAGCTAAGTGGATGGGTCACTATTGTCTAGACATATACACGTTCATGAAACACAAAAGATGTCCGTAATAAACCCCAGACACAACTAGCGAACTTGATGGGTCATGTAATCATTCTATTGCAATGTGGAGTCTTTTGTTTAGACATGTAGCTAGCTAAACAATTAACCATAATCCCAACCCTTAGCTACAGTACAAACGGATTGTCATAGCTAGCCACCATGCAAGAAATGCTGGAGTATGAATCTGCAGGTAGCTAAAGCTAACCAACTAGGTTCAATGTTAGCTAGCTAACATTAGGCTATTATTAGCAATGCAAATGGATTTCTGCGATACAAAATAATATTACTACACAGCATTAGTTAGCGAGCCAGCAAGCTAACGTTCGCTAGCTAGCTAACAGTACACTGACTTGCAATGAAAACGACTGACAAAATGAGAAACTTGTAATATCTGAAAATGTAGCTCTACGCTATAAATGGATTAACGCTTCATGGCAGTGTCTTGTCCATTTGTTCGTAGCTAACGTAAACTCACCCCATTCCGTACAAATGTGCGTAACCGCGATATTCAAATGAGGCTACAAAGTAAACTAATGGGACTGTAGCGACTGTGTTGACTTCAAAATTGGGGTCTGAACTAGGTTTCTATTCAAGAGTTGATCGACATGGTATTGGCTCTATAGTATTGGAGAAAAGTTTTAAACTGACCCTCCATTACATCTTGACGTGTCATGTCGTAATGTACAGCAGGCATAAAGCAACTATTTCTGTCTTACAATCTCTCTCCACCAGGTGTAGCACTTCTCTCGTCGTTTAAAAACAAGAAATGGGCAGTGATGGGGGTAAGGGGGTATACCTAGTCATTTTTTTTCATCATCATTGCATGCGATCATCTTTCTCAAAGCCGCTGTTTACTTCTAAGATCACTTTAGCAGCGCCTAAAAACCTGATTCAAATTCGAAACAAGCCTTCAAATAGGTTTGTTAAACTCTTTTTAGTGTTTTATTTAGATTTTAGAGGCGATAAGTTGGACAGATCGAGTGATTTATTTTTTTCCCCAACCAAACTTTCTCTCCTTAGTTTTGCTTCCCCACCCGCCATTTAAAAAAAAGACCCCACGGGGCTCATTGCCTGCTTGAATTATGCAGATGTAACGGATGTGAAACGGCTAGCTTAGTTAGCGGTGCGTGCTAAATAGTGTTTCAAACGGTGACGTCACTTGCTCTGAGACCTTGAAGTAGTGGTTCCCGTTGCTCTGCAAGGGCCGCGGCTTTTGTGGAGCGATGGCTAACGATGCTTCGTGGGTGTCAGTTGTTGATGTGTGCAGAGGGTCCCTGGTTCGCGCCCGGGTATGGGCGAGGGGACGGTCTAAAGTTATACTGTTACACAGAAACGGGCAGTGTTTAGGTCATGTAATTGATTCTGTTGAAAAGGGGAGAAATTGTGCTTTACAATGGTATTGACATTACAGTTGATCTTGAAATATTATGTTTTTGGGGCGCAAAAATAAGGGCAATTGTACGGACCTGACTAGTCTCCCAGTCACTGCCGCTGAAAAACATCCCCACAGCATGATGCTGCCACCACCACCATAGGGATGGTGCCAGGTTTCCTCCAGATGTGACGCTTGGTATTCAGGCCAAAGAGTTCAATCTTGGTTTCATCAGAACAGATAATCTTGTTTCTCCTTATCGGAGAGTCTTTAGGTGACTTTTGGCAAACTCTAAGTGCAGTCATGTGCCATTTACGGAGGAGTGGCTTCCGTTTGGCCACTCACTCGTCTGGCCAGATTGGTAGAGTGTTGCAGAGATCGTTGTCCTTCTGGAAGGTTCTCCCATCTCCACAGAGGAACTCTAGAGCTCTGTCATTGTGACCATCTGGTTCTTGGTCACCTCCCTGACCAAGGCCCTTCTTTATTTATTTATCTTACCTTAATTGATTTGCTAAATAAGTTAAGAAGAAATTCTTATTTACAATGATGGCCTAAGAACAGTGGGTTTACTGCCTTGTTCAGGTGCAGAATGATAGATTTTTACCTTGTCAGCCCGGGATTCGATCTTGCAACCTTTCGGTTACTGGCCCAACGCTCTAACCACTAGGCTACCTGCCGCCCCTTCTCCCCCAATTGCTCAGTTTGGCCAGGCGGCCAGCTCTGGGAAGAGTCTTGGTGGTTGTAAACGCCTTCCATTTAAGAATGATGGAGGCCATTGTGTTCTTGGGGACCTTCAATGCAGCAGATATTTTTTGGTACCCTTCCCTATATTTGTGTCTCAACAGAATCCTGTCTCAGAGCTCTACAGACAATTCCTTCGACCTCATGGCTTGATTTTTTGCTCTAACATGCACTGTCAACTGTGGGACTTTATATCGACAAGTGTGTGCCTTTCCAAATCATGTCCAATCATTTGAATTTACCAAATTTGGTGGACTCCAATCAAATTATAGAAACATCTCAAAGATGATCAATGGGAACAGGATGCACCTGAGCTCAACTTAGACTCTCATAGCAAAGGGTCTGAATATTTCTTTTTTTTTAAAATAAATTATCAAAATAATTTAACAACCTGTTTTCGCCTTGTCATTAGGGAGTATTGTGTGTAGACTGTTTGTCCATTTTAGAATAAGGCTGTAACAAAATGTGAAAAGTCCAGGGTTCTGAATACTTTAGTAAAGGCACTTTATGTCCGAACTCAAATCAAATAGGCTTCCCAAAAACATGATTTCTGTGGTACTATATTTATTTTGATTGGCGATTTTCTGTATTTGTATGTGAAAACTACTTCTAAGATATATACCCACTTGGCACAGATGTCAATTTAATGTTTATTCCCAGTTTGTTCGATGTAATTTAATTGAAATTGCATGGAAACAACATTGATTCAACCAGTGTGTCCAGGGGGTACTTTCAGTTTTTCCAAACCCACTTTGCGCTTAAGAGGAGGATTGCGCTGCTGGTGCTGGCACATGCGCAAATCAAATATACCAGTGTCAACCCAATTAGGACCATAGAGGTTAGCTAGAATAACCTGTGTGCTAAACAATTTCCCCATTTAATATATCTTCCATTAGTATCTGAAATTACTATGGGGGTGCCTTTTCTCATGGCTGCCTCTCGGGA